>NC_088924.1:44787500-44962500 GCF_038396675.1 Hydra vulgaris | reverse complement strand
CCAAATTTTCAAAATAAACTCTCTTGTAGGCTACTAGTACCTTTAAAAAGTGAACTAGGGCACGTTAGTAAAATAAAACTGGACAAAACTAATAACTCTATTTGGAAAAAATTAGGTTTACATCAGTGGAAAAATAATACTGATGTTATAGATTGGTTTTCTAAAATTAACAATAAAAATGAATGCACGTTTATACAATTTGATATTATTAATTTTTACCCCTCAACTACAGCATAAATTTTAGATAAAACAATAGAATTCGGAAAATCCCATTTAGAAATTACTGAGGACACTATCCATATAATTAAGCACTGCAGAAAAACTTTACTCTATTTTAATAAGAAAACGTGGAAGAAAAAAACCATGCACGAATGCTTTAATGTAACAATGGGAAGTTACGACAGAGCAGAAATCTGCGAATTTGTAGGTTTGTATATTTTAAATACCCAAGCTAAAATAATCCAAATTAATCAATTAGGTCTTTATCGCTACGACAGTTTAATAATAATGCATAAAAAATCAGAGCCACAACTCGATAAAATTAGAAAAGATATTAAAGTTTTTAAAAACATTGGCTTCCCAATTGAAATAAACATAAATTTAAAAATAGTGAATTTTCTTGATGTCACATTTAACCTCTCAGAAAGTTCCTATAAGCCCTACAAAAAGCCTAATGACGAATTATTGTATATTAATGTGAATTCGAACCATCCCCCTCAAATTCTAGAACAAATTCCAATTTCAATTAACAATAGGCTAAACCAAAACTCTTCTAATGAAAATATTTTCAACTCCTCTTAACGCGTTTATGAAGATGCTCTTAAAAAAAGTGGCTTTCAAAATTTCGAGCTAAAATTTAAAAAGAAAATTGCAAGAAAGCGTAATAGAAATAGAAACGTAATTTGGTTCAACCCTGTACAGCAAAAATGTTTCAACAAATATAGGTAAAATTTTTCTAAAATTAGTAGACAAACATTTTCCTCCCTCTAATAAATTGCATAAGATTTTTAACAGAAATACCATTAAAGTAAGTTATAGTTGTACAAAAAATTTAGAAAGAATTATAAAAGGCCACAACTACGCGTTAATTAATAAAAATGAACATAAAAAAGAAAAAAACACTGATTATTGTAATTGTAAACAAAAAATAAATTGCCCTTTAAATGGAAAATTTCTTTCGAAAAATGTAATTTACAAGTGCATTGTTTCCTCACAAAATAACCCTGATAAACAATATATTGGCTTAACCAAGGGGAATGGAAAAAACATGCCAACCATAAACAATCGTTTAAACACAAAAAATATTCAAAAGAGACTTTGCTGTCAAAATATATTTGGAATTTTAAAGAAAAAAATAAAAATTTTAATTTACATTGGTCTATTCTAAAATCTGCCCCTGCCTATAATAACATTTCCAAAAAATGTATGCCATGTTTGCAAGAAAAATTTGAAATAATTACTCATTTAAATCAAGAAAATTTATTAAATAAAAAAACTGAATTAATTTCTAAATGTAGGCACGAAAATAAATACCACTTAAGAAATTATAAAAACAAATGACCAAATTAAACTATCCCCATTCCAAAGCAATTTATTTAATAATTACTTTCTGTAACTTCCAGGTAACCAAAAAAATATAGCAATTAAAATTTTTTTATAATAATTTATAACTTCCTGTAAAATATTTTTTTCTATAAATTCAATTTTTTTTAGATTTAGTAACTCTTCCTAATGATCCAGCAATGGTGAAACTTCAAGTTGAAGAAAAAAGTTAGATAAGTGTTTTTTACTTGCTTATATATATATATATATATATATATATATATATATATATATATATATATATATATATATATATATATATATATATATATATATATATATATATATATATATATATATATATATATATATATATATATATATATATGTATATATATATATATATATATATATATATATATATATATATATATATATATGTATATATATATATATATATATATATATATATAGATAGATAATCCAAGAAGACAAAAATAGGACTCAGTGAGAGGGTTGCGATTCATTAATATATTAATGTTGACAGTATTGCGATAGTTGTTTGCAGTAAATAACTAAGTTTTGTTGGAGGTTAAATTCACAAGCCACTGCAAGCCCCAAGCTGATGCAGAAGTGAGATCAGATTCAAAATCGGCTGCCTTTTCTAAGCAATCAAGAAGAGAAAACTTTTTGTCAAGATAGTAGTATCAAATTGAGCAAATCAGCAAAAAGTGCAACTTTAGATGTAAGGTTGTTAGGAAGATCATTAATCCAGAAATGAAACAAAATAAACAAAACTTTAAAGTACTCCAGAAGTTACTGGAAATCAAGTAGAGTGTTGGCCTTCAAGGACGACTTTAATAAAGTGGTTAGAATATATATATATATATATGTGTTTATATATATATATATATATATATATATATATATATATATATATATATATATATATATATATATATATAAATATATATATATATATATATATATATAAATATATATATATACGGTCGCACGCCTTATATAACCTGACATATAATAAATAGAAAAATGACAAAAATAAATAGAAGAAATAATTAAAACATATTACTTAATGTAAAGTTAATTTTAAACCAAAGTTAAAAAAAAAATTGATCATTACTCTATCAACCTTAATCATTGCCTCCCGTGAATAAATAGAACACAAGGGTGGATCCATAGTGAGGGGGAGGACTATGAGGGTATCTGCCCCTCCCCCATTACAGACTTTTTATTTATTTCATTAGCAGTCAATATATTTAACACAGCACAATGTTTAAAATCATAAGTAAATTAGGCTCAATAAAAGTGCCATAAAATTTAATAAAAATTTGTAGTGCAAATTTTTATTTTTATAAAAAAGTTATTAGGATAGTTAAGTTATAATGATTCACAGATGCCATTATTTCAAGATTAAAGTAATTATCTTGTTTTAAGGGTACTTTTTTCAGCAACAATATTTGATGCAAGCCAAGGAACGAAACAGATGTCTGTTTTTAAAATCTATTTATATATTTGTTATATAACATATTTTTAAAGTAATAAAAAGTCTTTTATGCTAATTAAGTTTTTAGGCATTTTTTCATTTCATATTTTATTTCGTATTACATTGAAAATTAGACAAACTTAAGAAACAATTTCATCAAAGCTTCAAATTTCGTCAATACCTTTTTAAGACAAATGATGGAATTTTTTAATTTAATTGATTCTAAAATTACAAATAAACTGCTACAAAATTTATAATAAAAGCAATGTAATAAAAGACAATCATTGAAAAAAAAAATCAGATCAGCAGGCCTCGGCAGCAGTAAATAAGCGCAAGAGCAGAAAAGTTCTCCTAAAATGTGCATGGTGAGCTATGCCAGCTGCTTCTCTGAACTGCTTCTTACAACAGCTTATAGTTTTTGCACAAGCTGTCTGTTTATTTATTAAAAAAATGGCTTATTAAATATAAAATTTAATTTTATACTTATTACAAGCATATTTCTGAAACATTAATGCTACAAGAATATATATACATAACAAGCCTCATTTAGTGCGCCATAAAAAAGTTTTTTAGATGAGTGTTGTCTTTGGGTTTTCACACTAGCTATCCATTTATTTATTAACAACATTACTTAATAAAAAAAATTTGACAAAGAGCTATACAAGTTTTTACTGCTTATAAAAAATGTTTTGTATTTTCTTATTATAATAGAATGCAGGAATTTTAAGAACTATTACAAAAATAAAAAATTTCACAATTAAAGTGAAAAATATATTAAAATAATTAGACTTCACTCCAAATTTTAGTGTCTGACACCTTACGGTTTCAGAGATATTGATACTCAGTCCCTATCTCTTTTTTGACTTTTTTTTCAGCGCCATTTGTTTTTAAAGCCAATTGCACAACACAATTAGCTTTAACTTATGAAATACTTGTTCAATAGTTGTGAAAATTTTTACCTAACTATTTTTTAGGGTGAGAAACTCTAAACTGATGGTTAAAGCCCCCAAAAAATCAAGCTTCTATATGAAAATCTAGTTTCAAAATGGTGTAACTCTTTTTTTAAGTTTTTTGATGCCCTGTACAAAAAAACGTATATCTGGTGATGCCTAAAAGATATGATTCTGAAGTTTTTCCTTAATGTTCTATATTTAACAAACTCTATAATACAAAAAAGCTGCAAGGGTTTTCTTTTTTAAATCAGACTTATTGGCATTTAAAGTTTTATAATAAAAAAATAAGAAAAAATTGGTAATTTTATAATGAAAAAATATTATTAAATTATATGCATTTATTTTTTGCATTTTAAAAAAATTGGTAGAATCTCAGTATCTCAGGTAGAGTTCTAACATATAAACTTGTTTGCATTTCACAAAAAAGATTTTTATTTTACGCAATCTTTATGTTTTATAGCTGAAGGATTTTCTATTTAAGAATCTTAAAATAATTATTTTAAAATTATTTCTTACAGAAATTAAAAGTAATTAACAATATGAATGATAAAAAGAGGTGTTCAATTGGATTAATAAAGAAAGAAGTTTGTCACAAACAAACAAATGTAAAATCCAATGATATCAAGAAAGTTTCAAGTCTTAATGATTTTGATAAAGACTTGATAATTAGTCGTTCTGGTATTGAAATTTATGAAAATACAACAGTTTGCCTATACCATGAATATGTTTACTTAAAATGTTATTCAACAATCCACATAACTTGCTGTGATCCGTTTCATTTACACAATGGAAAAAAAAGAAAAGGTATTACTACTTAGCCGTAAAACTTTTTTAAAGCTTTATTGTAATTATATTTAAGATTTTTTTTTTATGCAAAACTCTCACTGAAACAGTAATTATAATGTTTTTAGGAGGTTGTAAAAAAATTAATATCCAACTTGCTGGAAAATTCAAAAACATTGGTACTAATGTTGTTCATTTCCCTCATGTAAGATTAAATAATGTCATTTAAGGATAATGGAACAGGAGAACCGACTTGCAGCCAGATTTATGAAGATAAAGATAATGAACTAACTATAAATGAATTGTTAAAAGAAAATCTTAATACTTCTTTGACGGTTATGAACATAAGTCCTCTTGAAATGCATGCTGTGAATAGACACTCAAGAGTTGCTCTTGGTACAAAGAAATTATTACATGTTCAAAAAACAGATAAGTTAGGTATTGCAAGGACTTTAAATATAGATCTTGAGCAGTTAAGCCAAGAAGGTAAAAATAAAGCAAATGACATGGATATACTTATAGGAAAAATCAAAGAAAAAATGGTAATTTATTATTGTAATGATCAAAATAGCAGACAAATGGCTGATAAAAAAGATTTTGTGAGTATAGCTCGAAGATCTCACATGCAAAAGCATTTGATTCTCTCAAATCTAAAAGAACTATACGCTAAGTTTAAAACCAGTCATCCAGATATAAAGACTTGTTTTTCTAACTTTTGCTCACTTCATCCAAAATGGTGCATTACATTAGGAGCATCTGGTACGCATACAGTATGTGTGTGCACCTAACATCAAAATGTTATGTTAATGATTAGTGCAGTTGAGTTATCAAAGGATTATCATGAACTTATTGATATGATTGTTTGTAGTAGGGCTAACAAGAATTGCATGATGCATTCTTGCCCACTTTATAAATATATGCCACCATGAACAAGATTTTTCTATAAAATGTACATGGTCTTTCTTTGCTACAAGTCACTGTAAATCACCCTGTGATGGTATTAATGGGACCATTAAACAACTAACTTCAATTGCTAGCCTTCATGGAACAACAACAAATTATATACTTACAGCATCTGCTATGTTTTATTTTTGTCAAAATATCATAGGAATTAATTTTTTATTACATATCTAAGGAGTCAAACATGTTAATCCAAATTGAAGTGGAGCAAAGATATGCAACTGCAAAAACATTACCAGGCACTCGTAGCTATCACAATTTCTTTCCAATAAGTAACACAAAAATTGGAACCAAAGTTGTTTCTGAACAATTGGAGTATTCGTTTGTTTTTAATTTTCAAACTGAAGGGATTATTAAAGAATGCTTGTTTGATAAAAGCATTGGAGTTTATGTATGTTTGATATACAATAAGAATCAATGGATCTGACTAGTTGAGGAGATTGATGTTGAAAATAAAGACTTTATAGTTAGATTCATGCATCCATGTTACCCTTCAAAGTCATATTATTGGTCTTCTAGAGATGATATGTGCTGGGTTCCATCAACAAACCTATTGTTAATGATTAATATCTCAACAACTGTCACAGGAAGACAACACATAATCAGTGAAATTGATCATCAACGCATTGAAGACAGCTGGGCAAACTTTAAACCAGATAACTAATTTTTTATAAAACTTTTAAGGATTGTTAATTCTTATTGCCTTCTAATTTTATATTTTCTTATTACAGTTTACTTATTTCAATATGTTTTTTTTTTTTGTTATTGTTCAATTTATTTCTATATTTTTTGGTTTATTTTTATAAGACTTTAAATGCAAATAAATCTAATATAAAAAATAAAACCCTTGAAGTTTTTTTATATTATGGAGTTTGTTACATATAGAACCTTAAGAAAAAATTTCAGAATCATATCATTTAGGCATCTCAAAATAAACATTTTTTTGTTTGGGGCATCAAAAAACATACAATAAGTGTTACACCATTTTGAAATTAGATTTCCATACAAAAGCTTGATTTTGGGGGGGGGGGGGGTTTAGCCATCAGTTTTGAGTTCCTTGCCCTAACAAATAGTTACACATTTTTACCACTTTTGAACAAGTATTTCAGAAGTTAAAGCTAATTATGTTGTGCAATTAGCTAAAAAAATAAATGGCGCTGAATGAAACAGTCAAAAAGAGATTGGGACAGAGTATTGATATCTCTGAAACAGTATGGATTCAGATACTGAAATGTAAAGTTTTCTTTCAATAATTTAAGCCTGTATTCCAAAAATCATCAAAATCCAAGATGGCATGGTGTCAAAAAAAAAAATTTTTTTGTTGATTTGACACAGAATGACCCATAATTCATTGCATAAAATAAAAACTATTGAGCAATAATTTAGAGTGTAATAGTTTTATTTTTTTATCATTTAAATAATTTTTTATTTTATCAATATAGTTTTATTTTTTTATCATTTAAATAATTTTATATTTTATCAATATAATTTAGAGTGTAATAATTTTACATTAATCAGTTAGTCCACTCTCATCAAAAACATTTGCATTTAAATTGGCACTTTTTTTAATTTTTATTTTTTTTAATTTTTATAAAAATGACTTTGTGTTTTTCATTTTAGTTACAATGATAATTACATTAATAACTGATAACTTGCAATGATAATTGTACTATTGAGAGAAAAAATTATACTTTTGCAAAAGCTGTAAATTGCTCCTGCAAACCGTATTAGGGAAGTGTGGGCTTATTCCCGAGGGATAGAGAGTTTAAGGCAAGAGATAAGAAATGAGTACAAAATCTATCAAAAAATAATTACAGTTTTATCGTGGAAATATAATTTCTGATAAAAAAAGTTTTTTACATTACAAGTAAATATTTATATTTTACAAATAGATCATCATGGCAATTTTAAATAGCCTAATTTACTTACGTAATTTACTTACTCATGCTGTTTTAAATATCAATTTCTAAAAAAATAAATTAAAAATTTAGGGGGCGGGGGCAGAGGCCTCTCGCCCCCCTCATGGCTCTCCCCTTCATTAAGCATTTGCCCTTGTATTAGCTAATTTATACATGGGAAGAAATGATAAAGATTGGTATAGCTGTAAAAATATTTTTTTAACTTTTATTTACAATTAACTTTACACTAAATAATTAATGTTTTAGTTTTTTTTTTCTATTTATTTTGTCATTCTTCGAGATTTTCATTTTTTTAGTTTAATTTTTTATTTTTTTTTTAGATTTCATTCTCTTTTCAGTTTATGGATTGTTTATTTTTATTTAAGTTTGCTTTGTTTTTTTTTAGCGGATTTTTTAAAACTGGTAATTATCAACTTGCAAAGAGCTGTGGGGATGTTTTCAAAACAATGAATGATATGCATTGTCATAATATGCATGCGACTGCATGGCACTTATGCAAAGGCTTGAAATAGTAATTTTGTTATAGGGTAAAAATAGTTTCAATATATAATGAGTGTGTTACAGTTGTTAGGAAGTACAACATGACAAATAAACATTCCCATACAATATACCTAGATTTATAACTAATTTATAGCTCATTTAATTTTTTATTAAAGATAAACTATGGGGTAAAAATTTCTCAAAAAGCAAGGGGTTGCACCCTACATCACCGAATTCGCTGAAATTTGGTAAAAAGGTTTAAAGATATAAGTTAGGAAAGAATGTAAATTTTTTTCAAAAAATTCTCATCCCTTTAAGAGATACAGCAACTTGAAGTTAGTTAGTTTTTAACTGAAAAATGAGGGGGGAAAAGTGTTGAAAATAGGTTAGTTTACTATTATCCTTTCAACAAGCTTATGGTAATGTTGCGAATCTAAAATTTGGTACCAAAAGAGTTTAAAATCAGCTGAATCTGAAAATCATAGTCTCGTATCTGTCAAAACAATAGAATATAGTTTATTGTTAGATCCACAAAACGCACTTACTAACAACAATAAAAAAGGACATTTACAAGTATAGCCCTAGAAAAAATCTGACTGATGGAAAAAACTTTAGGTTTTGATTTTCTTAAATATTTGACATATATCTACTTTGCGAACCCAATTTTTATTGGCCTTATGTTTTGTCGAGAAGTTATTAATGTTTTGGTTTTTCAATTTTTCTAAAAAAATTTTGTAAAAAAAAAAAGTTCGCAAATGTATTTTGATATTGAACTAAATACAATAATTTTTATTTTTAAATTAAATTGGTCTAATTAATCATAATCTATAAATTAATTATATAATTATGTTTTTTTAAATCAACTGACTATAATTATTAGAGTTAGTTGATTAAAAAAAACAGTATATATGATTAAATTATTTACAAAGTTATTACAAAACATAGTTCAACATTTTGTAAATTTATAAATTTGTTAGTTGTTATTTTCATTACATAATAGTTATTTCATTTTTGTTACATAATAGTTATGTCATTAAGTTAAACAATCTTATATAACCTTTTATTCTTAATTGTTTTATTGTAATCAAATAGTAATTATCTCATCAATAAAAAAAAAGTAATAAAATGACATACAAATTTCTAATAAATATAACCATGTTAAGTTGTAAAGCTAAATAAAATTATATTTGGTTATATTTTAATTTCACACAAAATTTTTGTAAATAGTTGGTAGAGAATTGACAATAATTAGTAGGTACTTAGGCATTTAAAATATGTCTATTAGAACAAATAGCTATTTCTTCAAGCAATATATTCCTTATAAATACAACTTAAATTTTTATAGTGGACATATTGTTTGTGTTTAAGTGTGATTTACTTGGTAGGACATAGTATTTAAGATTTCTTGTTTTTAAGTGTTTAGACTGTGATTACTCATTATAGTTTTATATGGATAACAAAATAAATTGCTGCTTTGTAAATATTTATGGAGCTTGTTATAAACAGTCATATACCCAAGTAAGAAATCTGATCGAAGAGATTGGCAGCAATGTTAAAAAACTACTTGTAAAACGAACAAATATGAAAAAAGAACAAATCACTAGCATATGCACACATCATTATGATATGTTAGTTGTAAGATATGAGGGTAATCAGAAAAGTTGTTGTAATCCATTTCTGACTCACCAAAAGGTGTGTAGAGGTAAAAATTTATATATTTATATTTCATTGATAATATCATTCTTAATAAATTGTTTATAAGTTTTTTTAATAATTATCATAATTAAAAATATAATTAATTTTATAGTAATATAATTACATAGTATAAATAACGTTATTTAAGTAATGTAATTACTCTTTTTTTTTCAGCATCACTACGTGTGATTACAATGCATACTGTGTTAGAAGCAGAAACTATAGGTTTAAATCTTACACCTGGAAAGAAATTGTGTCCAACCTGTCGAAGTAAAGTTATGAAACGTTTATCAAAAAGTACGAGTGAAAATAAAAATGATGAAGATTTTGATATTGTTAGTGAAACGTCCATTCAAAATAAAAAAGAAGGTGTGGATACACACTTTACATTTGCTGGAGTATCTCCTATTAAGGTCAAAGGATTGCATAAGTCAGGTAAAATCAGAGATGGTAAACAAAAATTGACAGCATTAACAACCTCCATTAAAAAAAAGGTAGCCACTTCCCTTAATATATCAGAAGAAAGTTTTGAAGAGCAGTCAAATTTTGTTAACGAGTATATTGAAAAAGCAAACTTGTTTGATAACATGATGGTATCACTAACTAACAAAATTGCAGAGTCTACAGCAATATCTAAAAAAATACAACTGACGACACATGCTCCAACAGACTGGTCAATAAAAAAGGTTTCTGAAACATTACATGTAACAAACTATGTAGCTCAAACTGCACATAAGTTGGCATTAGAAAAAGGTATTTTAACCATGCCTTATCCAAAATTCGGAAAAGTTCTTCCTGATGTAACAGTTCAACTGGTCAAGGCTTTTTATGAAGATGATGAACATAGCCGTATAATGCCTGGTAAGAAGGATTATGTAAGCATAAAGAAAAATGTTCACATGCAAAAACGTTTGCTATTATGCAATTTAAAGGAATTGTTTGTTGCCTTTAAAACCAAGAACCCAGAAATAAAAATAGGATTTTCAAGGTTTTGCACATTGCGACCTAAATGGTGTATTACTGTTGGTGCCTCAGGAACACATTCTGTATGCGTCTGTGCTATTCATCAGAATTTGAAACTGCTTTTACATCCTCTTGGTTTAACATACAAAGAATTATTACCTTATATTGTGTGTGATATAACTAATAAAGACTGTATGATGTGGAAATGTGAAAAATGCCCTGCAACTAAGAATGCATTGGTTGAAAAACTTTATGATTTACTTGGAGAATTTGAAGATGATGAGGAGGTAGAATTTGATCAGTGGACAACAACAGATAGGTCAAACTTGACACATAATAAAGAGCCAGTGTTTGAATACATCGAATTAGTATGTAGAAAAATGGAAAAATTTGCACCACATTCTTATTTAGCAAAAAGTCAAGCATCATACCTGAGATCAAGAAAAGAAAATATGAATGAGGTAACAGCATTATTTTTGGGTGATTTTTCGGAAAACTATAAATTTGTAGTTCAAGATGAAGTGCAAAGCTTTCATTGGACAAATTTACAATGTACACTTCATCCTGTGATTATTTATTTCAAAAAAGAAGGTATTCTCAAGCACAAATCTTATTGTATTATTTCGGATGATATGATCCATGATGTGAACATGGTATATAAAATTATTGATGTTGTTAGCAATGATATAAAAACAAATCTGCCTCAAATAAAAAATATTGAATACTTTTCTGATGGGTGTGCAGGTCAATATAAGAATTGCAAAAATATTTTAAATCTTTGTTTCCATCTTGAAGATTTTGGATTTTCTGCTAAATGGAACTTTTTTGCAACTAGCCACGGTAAACAACCTTGTGATGGGATAGGTGGTACAGTCAAACGTTTAGCAACACTAGCAAGCTTGCAAAGAGATATGGGTAATTATATTCTATCTCCACAAGCAATGTATAAATATTGCCATGAAAACATTGAAGGTGTACATTTCATATATATCTCATCAGAAGATTTATTTTTGGTGAGAAACACTCTTAAAGAACGATTGGATACTGCAACAACAATACCTGGAACACATAGTTACCATCAATTTGTACCACTTGGCCATCAAAAGGTAAAAAATATATGTTTAATATACCTTTTACTATCTTTTAAAAAACATGCATAACTTTTGTTGATCAAATAGATTTTTGATTTGAGCAGATCATTGTCAAAAATATTTATATTTTATTTTGGGCTCGCAATTTCCTTTCAATGCATTTAATAAAACATGTTTAACAAAAATGAATAAATGCATATGTTATTATTTTGCTAGGTAGGCACAAAACTATGCAGTGTTGATGAAGAATTTGCTTTAATTCATGACTTTGGAAATGTCCAGATAACAACTGTAAACCTAGTACCAGGTGATTTTGCCTCTGTTTCCTATGAACAAAAGTGGTGGATAGGAGTCATTGAAGATATTAATCTGAAAGAAAAAGACGTGCTTGTAAAATTTATGTGTCCGAATGGTCCTGCACGGTTGTTTAAATGGCCACCAATAGATAGCCAATGCTGGATTCCAGATGTCCACATCATTTGCAAAGTTGAGGTACCAATAACAAAAACAGGGCTTTGCTACTATTTAGCCAAAGACGACTTTAAAAAAATTGTTTTCCTAAGGAAATAGAGATTATTATGTCTTATCCATACTTAGACCTTATGCTTATGTGTACAACTTGTAAATAATGTGAATGTAAAGCATGTATAAAATCACTAAAATTGAGTATTTCTTTTTTATATTTTTTTATACCTTTTACAATTTTAAATAACATGAAAATAAATAAATAAAAAAAGTAACTAAATTGTTAATTTCTGATTTGATTGATTGGTAAAAGGTTGGGATTGAGTGTCTGGTTTAATAAATATCACAAAGTTTTGTGTCCACATCAATCATCAATAATTCCTTAAGTAAATGTAAGGCCAAAATAATATTGGTTCGAAAAGTAGATGTTCATCTTATCTTTAAGAAAATCAAAATTAAATTTGTTTTCTATCAGTCAGACTTTTTTTATAGCTATAAATGTCAATGCCCTTTTGTATCGGCATTATTGAGTGTATTTTATGGATGGTAAAATAAAGTACATTGTTTTCTTTTGACAGATAAAAACCTATATTTTTTGGATTAAACAGGTTTTAAACTATTTTGGTGCAAAATTTCAGAACTGTAGCATTACTACAAGCACCTTATAAAGGTAAAAGTAAATGGAATAACTTTCGGCACTTTTCCCTCCTCATTTTTCAGTCAAAATCAAGAAAACTTCAAGTTGCATTAAGTTATAAACGAATAGGAATTTTATGAAAAAATTTTACAGTCTTTGATAATATATATCTCTAAACCTTTGTGCCAAGTTTCAAAAAATTTGGTGATGTAGGGTGCAGATTTGTGTTTTTTTGTGTTTTTTGAAAAATTTTTACTCTATGGCAAAATTTATGCAAAAAAAAAAAAACTAAAATTTTGCTTAAAAAGGGAAAAAAACACCAAAAAGGTGCAAAAACACATTTTTTGACCCAAAAAAACCTAAAGGGGAAAATATGTTTTTTTTGCAAATCAAATGATGATGATGATGATGATGATGATGATGATGATGATGATGATGATGATGATGATGATGATGATGATGATGATGATGATGATGATGATGATGATGATGATGATGATGATGATGATGATGATGATGATGATGATGATGATGATGATGATGATGATGAAATGTTTACATTTAGATATATTAGAAGTATGCGGAACACTAAAAAAGTATCATCTAAAATTATATGAAATTCAACCACCATTGAAAGTTCCTGCAAATGTTGATTTAATAGATAAACTTTTTAATACAGTTTATACACAAATGGATGTTTGTTGTATTGAACGAAATGATTTTCTTGAAAAGCAAATGAGTTACACACCAATTCCATATAGTGAAATATTAATGAATGAAAAATCTGCAATAATAATATCTGGAATAGCTGGTATTGGTAAAACATGGTTGCTTAGAAAATGTTTGCTTGATTGGTCAAACAATTTGATTTGGAAAAATGTTGCACTTGTGTTTTATTTGGAATGCAGGAGGCTTAATCAACATCAAAATGTTTCTAATGTTAATGAATTACTTAGTGTTTTCTACTATGATGTCATAAACAATTTTAATATTGGTAATCATACAGCACTGTTTTTAGTTGATGGATTGGATGAGTTTAAATATTTAAATGAATTATTAAATCCAAGTGTATGTTGTAAGTATCCGATTGCTAATGCTATAGCAGAAATTCAAAAATACAAACATGAAGTTGCTGGAAGAGTTTATGCAATTGATCAATACCAAAGTATATCTAAAGAACACAGTGATAAGTTAAGTATTCAAATTATGGGATTTAATGAAAATGAAATAAACAATTTTGTAGAAAGTAATGTTAAAGAAGAAAAAAAAGAAGTTATAAAAGCAACTTTAAAGAAACCTCCAATTGCAAAAGCCATGGCATCTGTTCCATTTTATTTATCTTCCATGTGTACAATTATTAGTGATTCAAAAAATATATATACAAATTCCTTCTTAACTATAACAGATTTGTATGCAAATATTTTTTTATACTTTTTGCAAAAACATGTCATCAACAACAATAAATTGTTATATGAGATAATGGAAGAAAATTTTAATGAAAAATGTCTTTTAAATATTTGTAAAATTGCTTATGAATTGTTTGTTGAAAATAACGTAATCTTTTCAAAAGAAGAAATTCAAAATTTTATCAGTGACTTTGATAAGTATAATCTATTCGGAATTATTGAAAAGATTGAAACTAATTTGGGCTGTCATTATCAGTTTGTACATTTGACAATAATGGAGTTTTGTGCATCTGTATATGCATATTATTGTTTCAGTAATAAAAAAATTATGGCCAATGAAAAGCTGAAAAGTTTTTTATCGATAATTTGTGGATTAACTAATAAAAGCCAAAATAGTTTGTTAAAGTTTCTTGTTAACCTAAATCCTTTAAGATGATCATTCATAGAATCTTTACCTTTGTTCTCTAATTTTGGTAAGTTCTAAATTTTTACTATAGTGTATATAGATGGCATTTCGGTAACATTTGTTGCTTACCTTTTTTCATATGTATATTAAATAATAATTAAAAAAATAGATTGCTGCCCCAACCCAAACATGTAGTTGATGTATCTGCATTACTTTACACATTCTATCAGTTTGTGTATGTACTGAAAACCATGAAAACAATTTATTTTTAATAAAATGAATAAACATGGGCTATTCTAGGAAAATAAATTAGGGCGGTGGTACACCCGTTCTAAAAAAATTTAGCAGAAATATTGCCAAATTTCAGCATTTTTTCTCAAAAAAAAAACAATATTTGCCGTAAAAAAAAGTTAAAAAAAAGAAAAAAAGGTTCATTTAATTTAATTTAATGGCGTCCAAATACGGTCAACGCTGTCCAAAGCAGTCCAGAATAACCCCTGGTATAAAATAAAATTTATGTTTTGTTGCGTTAAAAAAGTAATATAAAAAATTACCTAAATACATAAAAATTATTATTATCTTAATATATTAAAAAAATAATTATCTTAGGAAACTGGTTCTCAAAGAAGAAATCGATTGATTGTACCAAAAGTATATGGATTTTAGGTATAAGAATTTATATTTTTTAACAGTCTTTAAAATTTTTATTAATCTTTTTAAAAAACTGTTATGTAACTGCTTATCAGCAAAAAATATGAAATAAATAAATATTACATGCTCAGTAAAGACAAAATAAGTTATACTCCAAAAACACGATGCTATGCATACTTACAGAGTAAAAAATTAAGAAACATAAGATTTAAACTGTAAATTGTATCGGAAAAAATAAAGACAAGAAAGCAATGATGAAAAAAAGCTAAATGATTGAGTTGAGCATAAAGATATAGTAACACCAATAGGATGAGGTTATCTGAATGACAAGACATACAAGATTTTATTTTGGAACAAGTGATGAATAATTGCTCGTTTGACAAGTAACAATGGCAGTATTTATAAAAAAAAGAAAAAGATGCAACTGGGATGTCAACAGGATGGAGGCTCAATCTTAGCAAATTTGGTAGGTCAAATGACATATTTACTGGCATTTACAATGTGTTTTGGCAAAATAGAGAAAGCAAGAAAGATAGAGAAAGCAAGAGAAATAAAATAAAAGAGAGAAATAATAAAATAGAGAAAGCAAGAAAATCAGCTTAAATAAGACTTAAATGAGAGCTTAAATACAAATACTTGTTCCATACAAAAGAGTATAAGATTTATAGAAGTAAGGAATAGAATAAGGAATTATAAAATGGTGGACATGATAGAAAGAAGCAACTTTAGCATTTGTTAATTTTGCAATTGGTTGTATTTATGGTTTCCTTGAAAAGATCATTAGCAAATAATAATCCAAGAAGATGCACCGCCGAGGATTCTAATCCAAGTAGACACAATATTGAGTAATATAATTGCTGCTCATCTTAATATGAGTATTTAATGAATATTTACAATAATAAGATGATTATTAGCAAAAAACAAGTTTTTTAAGGGTTAAAAAATCACCCACTAGTGCAAAACTCAAGCTGTCACAAAAGTTGAGATTCAAGATGGACTGTTCTAAGAGATTTAAAAAGTAACAACTTATTGTCATTGTACACTAATTATGAAGAACTTTTTTATTTTCAGATTTTTCATGTTGTAAAAAAAACCGTTAAAAAAATTAAATTTTTTTTTTTGTTTGTTTTCGAATTAACTGATTAAGAATTTAAAACTAAAAGAAAGTGCTAAAAAAACTTGGACCTAAACTAATGGGACAAGAAAACCATTTAATAAAAATAAATAAAATAACTGAAAAACAAACCTTTTTTTATTTATTCTGTAGTTTTATATTTAGTTGATCATCTTTTTTCCTTAATTACAACTGAAAAAGCGTTTTGGTATTGATTTTACTAGACATTCAACATGATTTTTTCAAACTTAAGCCTTTACTTAGAAACAGGTTTCTTTAAATCTTTAATTTTTGTTCATAATTAAATTTTGTAAATAATAAATTTAAACCTTTTTAGTCCATATTGTTCTCTTGGGTTTAAATAAATGATTTATGAATGGCTTTTTAAATGTTCTCTTAAGTTCAAATAAAGGATTTGTGAGTGCCTTTCCAAATGTTCTCTTGTGTTCAAATAAAGGATTTGTGAATGCCTTTCTAAGTGCTCTCTTGGGTTCAAATAAAGGATTTGTGAATGCCTTTCTAAATGTTCCCTTGGGTTCAAATAATGAATTTGTGAATGCTTTTCTAAATGTTCTCTTGGGTTCAAATAAAGGATTTGTGAATGCCTTTCTAAATGTTCTCTTGGGTTCAAATAAAGGATTTGTGAATGCCTTTCTAACGCATTTAGTGTCATTATCTTTAAAAAAAGATTTAAATTTTTACCTGTGTGTTTCAAAATTTTATTCTGTTGAAACATAAAATTACTTTCCAATCTAAGACTTTTAGTAGAAGATTCTAATTTTCAGTTTAATATACTGTTATACAATTTAGCATTCATAGTTCCATCAATAAATTCAAATTTATCAACGTCATTCTATGCCTTACAACCCCATACCATTACACTTCCATCAGCAAAACATTACACTTCCACCACCATGTTTATCTGTTCCTCTTTTGCAATTCAAATAAAAAAGTAATATATATATATATATATATATATATATATATATATATATATATATATATATACATGCGGTAGTGGTGTAGTGGTAAAGCGCTTGCTTTACAAGCAAGAGGCTCCGAGGTCGATTCCCACCACGTCCCTGGTAGTACCGCGCTCAACTTGTTTCTCCGCGCAGCGGCCTTGTTTGTCAAGGTTCGTGTTTCGTAGTTATAGAGTTGAGAGAGGGTTATAACCACTATTAAGTAGCCTCCTCATCTGTAGTGGCCTTCTTGGCCTTGAGGAGGTGAATAACAAAAAAACAAAAAAAAAGCAAAAAAATATATATATATATATATACGTATGTATAATATACAAAAATATACAACCTAGGGTCATCAGCTTATCCACCAAACACTTGACATCTTAAATATCTCTTCTTACTAAAGGTTCAAAATTTTGACTAACAATTAACAATAATTTCTTACATATTGATGCAGATATAAAAAAAATTTCACAAAAACTTAAAAGAAAAGTTATATAAAATAATTATAGTTAAAAATCAATCAAATTAAAATCTAAAACCCTTTGCCAGAATTAAATGAAATCATTGAACAAGTTATACCTACTAATGTTCAATAAAAGAGTTTTTAACAACTTAATTATTTTTATAGAAAAACATAAATTTCTCATTGCTTATGAAATAAAATATTTTACAAACTTTAAATGGAGGTCTAGTAGCTTTTATATATTTCCTAAAATTCACAAATGTCAAGAAATTATTGACAAGATAAAATTGTCAATTTGTTTATTGAAATGAAACCACCAAAAGTCCTTAAAGGCAGACCAATGATTGCCAGAATAAACTCACCAACATCTCATTTAAGCCGGTTTCTACATTTAATTTTGTCTCCAATCATAAGGAAACGAAAAACATTCTTCAAAGATGACTGGGATTTCCTCTAAAAAATTTTAAGAGAGCTTCAATCAGAAAGTTGTACAATGAAATGTTACAAGGTTAACTAGGGTGTAGGATTCCTTATAAACTTGGGATAGAAGCCTTAATGTTCTGGATAAAAAAATATATAGAATATACAGATAAAAGATTTACTCCTGAATTTATAATTGAATCAACTTCTTTTATTTGAAATAAAAATAATTTTATTTTTGATAAACAGCTATTTCACTAAAAAACTGGAACAGCCATGGGTACAGATTTTGCACCAGGTAATGCATGCCTAACTATTGGGTTTTTAGAAGAGACTAAGTTTTTTCCAAAAATCTTACATCATTACTTTTCTAATCATGATGTAAATGTTATAGAGAAATTTTATTTTAGATATATTGGTGATGGTTTTATTATCTGGCCAAAAATCTTGACATCAGATAATTTGAAATTTAATTAACTGAGTTAAACAACTCTATTAGTTTTACAATCAATTCTGTCATCGAATTTTTAAAAAGTGGTAACCTACATTGTTATTAACTTTTTAGACATTGCAAGTATTTTTGAAAATTGCAAAAAAATTCAAACAGACATTTATTATAAAGAAACTAACACATGTGACTACTTAAACTATAACGGTCATTGTCTATTTCACATCAAAAAGAATATTCCTTATAATTTAGCGAAAAGTATAGTTGTTTTTACATCTACTTAAGATATCAAAAAATTATGTTTAAATGAACTAAAGTAGTGGCTAAAAGATTGGGATTAGCCTGATAGCGTTTTAGAAGAAGCATTTCATAACGCAAAATTGCAAGGACCAGCACCACTAGACCAGAAGTCTAAAGACATTTTTTCTTTAGTGACAGCCTTCTATAGCAATATTAGTTGTCAACCTTATGTCACTGAAGCAAACCTTTTACTTTAAGTTTCATTCTAGTGAAAGTGTTATAAAAAAATTTTTTATTTTGTTTATCCAGTATTAGCATTTAAACAACCTCCTAATCTAATCAGAAAAATTACTTCTTCAAATACTGAAATAACCAACAAGAAAGTTGGATTATTCAAATCCAATGATACTTGATTCAAAATTTGAAAACTCTTGCTTCATGAAGTTGATGAGTTTGAAACATCTAATAGTACTATATGGAAAGAAGTCATATCACTTGCAGCAGTAAAAATGTAATTTATCACCTTAAATGGTTATCATGTCATAAACAAGCCACATATACTGGTAAAACTAATAATTTAAGATTGTGTATAAACCCACTTATTTCTAGTTGCAGAACCAGCCTTTCCACTGATAGATTTAAAAAATACGTTTATACCTGTCAAAGTGTCATAATAGTATTTTTGAACCTTTTTCCAACTCTTTGTCTCCCTTGAACTTAACAATGAAAGTTTTTTATTATTATATGAAAAGCATTAACATAATCAAAAGCATGATACATTTAATTGATATTTCCTCTATCAAAATAAAATTTATCAATTACGATAGTTGCTCATAGTAATCATGTGTATTCAAGTCTTTTTGTATATAATAATTTTTCAATAATAACATAAACAGCATTACTGATGGTGTTTTTAAAGGTCTCAAGTGCTAATAAATTTAATAAGTTTAAAATTTGAAATTTTATTTTTTGAAATTGTTTTTAATAAAACCTAATAGTTATATATATATATATATATATATATATATATATATATATATATATATATATATATATATTTATATATATATATATATATATATATATATATATATATATATATATATATTATAATTAAATTTTAGAAAAAACAACTTTAAGTTCCATAAAAAGTTGTTTTTTCTTAAATTTAATTATAAAACATATATATATATATATATATATATATATATATATATATATATATATATATATATAAATATATATATATATATATGTATATATATATATATATATATATATATATATATATATATATATATATATATATATATATATATATATATATATATATATATATATATATATGTATATATATATATATATAGGAGTGTAGACTCAGACATTTGATCTGTTTGCAGAAGGGCAACTGAAAGTAATCAGTTCATTAATTTTATTCACCCTTGTTTGAGTTGCCCGTTGATATTTTTTATAAAAATTTTTGAACTAAGCAGATTTCTCACATTTTAGTCATTTTTCATTATAGGGCTAAGCGTAGAATAAAAGTGTAAACTATTGATAACATTTACTTTTCTACTTTCAGATAAAGCACGTGCCAATATATTTGGTATTTGAAAAAGATTATAAACAATCCTATAATTGATATAATCTTTTGTTTGTTTATCACAATTTATTTATTTATTTTATGTTTTACATATTTAATGTAGTATTTTTAATAAAAATTGTAAACAGTTTACAGATATAGATATAGATTACAGACTATAGATTTATAGATATAGGCAACTTGTTTCTCTGCACAGCAGCCTTGTTTTTTAAGGTTTCTGTTTCAAAGTTATAGAGTTGAGACAGGGTTAAAACCACAAATAAGTAGTCTCCTCCTCTGTAGTGGCCTTCTTGGCCTTGGGAAGGTGAATAATAATAAAATAATTTAAAAAAAGATTTTATCAGTTACCAATAAGATATTTGTAAACGGAATTTATGTACTTAAACATATTAAGTCATAAGTACTTTACACGATATTGAATTAATAAAAAACAAAAAATAGATTTGAGAAAGGAATTCTCATAAATAAAAGCACTTCCTTTTTATGAAAAATAAGTTTTTAGTTTCCTTTCCCTTATCTATGATATTTTACATAATGAATTTATGTAATGAATTAGATAGCAGATTATTAGTAAAACACTTAGGAAACTATTTTACATTCATTTGAAGTTCTGATAAACGTCACATAAACGATGTTAAAAAATAATTTAAATATTCCAAAACAAAAAAGGTTTTGCCTAACTGAAAGCTTTCGATGTTTACCATTTACAAAAAAATTTTTGCTTAACTGAATGCTTTTGGCATGTACAAAAAGTGAGCTGCGTAACGCTTCTTAACAAGGCTTGTCCAAAAAAAGCATGAAGATGGGAGAGAGTTCCAATGGGTTGAATTGCAGGAATAAAAGGTTTTGAGCATGCAAAGACTATTTTTTGAGGGTTCAATTTATTGTTTTATCACTGTGGGAAATAGGAAGATCTTAGGCTATTACAATAAAAATTATGGTTTTGGTCTCTTGAAACATGATTAACATAAATCATTGTGAAGTTAAGATGAATAAAAGTTATGGCTAAAAAATTTTATACAGATTTTTTAAAGATAACTTTTGTGTGAATAAGTTGTAGTGGAGGAATATGATTCAAAATTGGCACCTGATCACTTTTGAAGATGCTGAATCCAAAAATGAAAAGAAAGTAGCCAAATTCAAAATATTTGGTTTTATTTTTTTTAATTTAAAAATGGTAAGTCTAATATTTTGTTTGGTTACCATAAAACAGGGTAAAAGTTTTACTAATTCTTGCCTTTTCAAGGTTACTAATTTGAAGGCTTGTTAAGAAGAAGAAGGCTCGTTAGCAGACACTTCAAGTTCACATAAAGTATTGTTGAACAATGATCTTGTTAATACCAGCATAATCACTCAATTAATTTTACCTCAAACTCTTTCTCTTCTGATTTTTTACGCTTTATTTTATCTCTGCATTGTGGACAGTGCCTTTCAACTGGTACAATGAATTTGTATTAACTGCATAGGAATTTTGCTGTATCCAAATTGATTTCACAAAAACTGCTTGAAAAGAAGATAAATTTTTTAATGTATATAAAAATATTATTAAAATAATTGACCCAATGAGACTCTCATGGTTTCAGTTATGACGTATAAGAATAGTTTTTTGATGTTGGCTGTGATGTAAAAATGTAGTTTGACAGAAGCTATGTATAAATATAGTATTTTGACTTTAGTTATGACTTATAAATATAGTTTTGAAATGCCAGTTATGATAAACAAGGCATAAAAGTTAATCTAATTTTAGATTAAAAAGTTATTATATCTTATTTGGTAATTCTGTTTCTCGGTCGTATCAACAGTCAACAATGTTCTGTTGGAATCAAGCTAGAAAGTGAATTTTATCTCACAGCATCTACACCATTGATTGGAATTGAATATTGTAAAGATATTCCTGAATATGAATGAGAAATAATAATGTGGAGCACTGGGGAAATAGTAATGTGGAGGGCTGGGCTATAAATAGTCAAGTTAAATCAGAAATTATGTTATGCAACTAAATGAACATGTTGTTGCAATCCATTTAGCACCCATAACAAAGTTAATGAAGGTATTTTGAGTAGTGACAACTTTTACTTCTCAAACTTGCAACGTTAGAGTGTTGAGAAATACATTAATGAAATTCTTGGCAGCAAAGTTCTATTTGACCTTACGCTTAGCTAACTTCTGGTATGCACATTTAAATGCCATAAAACTTTCAACTTTAAATGGTTTAAATAACATTTTTATATAGATTGAAAAGATTTCTTTTTTTCAACTTGGATACAGCAAAACCCCTATGCAGTAAAGACAAATTGAATCGATATATACAAAAACGTTATAAGTCATAAAAACTATTTTCAAGTCAGACAACTTTAACTAAGTGTAACACATATATATATCACAAATTTTGATATATATTTTAACAAATCTAATATTTAAAGATGTCAAAAAGCACCCAGATTTTTTTTTTTTGAATTCATTAAAGTAATAATTTTGGATTTAATAAGTTTTTTCTCGTTCCCCAAAAAAATAGTTTTTATGACTTAGAACATTTTGTATACATCAATTCAATTATAGTACCAGGTGATTAGCTTTCTCCATAATGCAGGCATAAAATAGAATGATGTAAATAATCATAAGAGAAAGAGCTTTAGTTAAAATTAGTTAAAGATGATATGAAGAAAGAAATTATACTGGAATTAACAAGATCATTGCTCAACAGTACTTTATGCAAACTTGAACTGTCTCCTCTAAAAGTTCATTAACCCAAAACCTCTTACAAGCATTTACTCTGAAAAAGAAATGTAAGTAAGCAAGTTAAGGATGAAAAAGTAAACATTAAGAAACTTGCAATTGCTATGGATGTCACTGAATCCAATTTTGCTGCACCAAACAACATTATAGTTCAAAAAGAGATTCAAATAAATCAGGTGATCTTTACTTTCTTGTTGAATGCATAGTAAAAAAACAAACAAAACAAGTTTTTATGCAACCAATAAGGCATTGCACACCCTGATGTGGTTGAATGGAATCAGCAAAGATCTTATAGAACTTTTTAAAGCTTTTGTATAGTGATGATGAGTATTCGAGGCAAAAAAGTAAAAAATGCCATTTAAAAAAGACAAAGTTGGTCTTGGAATAAATTTAACAAAATTGATTTTGTGTAACTTAAAAATGCTCTATGCAGCAAATTAAATAAAGTACTCCAAACCTTAAAATTGGAGTCTTCTAAATTTTGGCCAGCTTGTTTCTCTGCGCAGCTGTCTTGTTCATCAAGGTTCGTATTTCGAAGTTATAAAGTTTAGAGAGGTTTGTAACCACAGTTATATAACCTCCTTGTCTGTAGTGGCCTTCTCAGCCTTGGGAAGGTAAATTAAAAAAAAAAAGAAATGGTACATTCTTTTTGATCTAATAAGGTACACATTCAATTTGTGTGTACAATACACCAAAATGTTAAGTCGATGTTAATTGCTGTATGCCTTGAATGTATTCTCATTCATTTATAGCAAAATCAGAATCTAACTTTCTAAAGCATGTCAAAGAAACAATTATTATTTATGAGGTAATTACCCTGGTAGATTTTGCAGAGAATTACACTTATAGTACAAGGCAAGGTACAGAGTTACCATTGACCAGAGTCGGTGTTTTCTTCATTCAGTTGTCATCTATTACTAGAAAATTAAATTAGAAACATCTTTTTGCATAATTTCAGAATATTTGAATCATGATGTTAGATTTATCTATGAAGTTATGCATAAAACCATTAATAATATAAAAGCTAATCTTTGTCCAACAAAAAAAAATTCTTTTTTTAATCTATAATCTATTTTTCTGATGGCTGCGTAGGCAGTATAAGAACTGCAAACATTTTTACAATTTACTAAAGATTTGTCACCTTACAAAAGATATTTCTGTTAGTTGCATCTGGAATTTCTTTACAACAAGCCGTGGTAAATCTCCATGCGATGGAATAGGTGGCACTGTAAAAATGTTTGTTGTCACTGCTAGCTTGCAGAGTCCAAAAACAGGTCAAATGCTGCCTGCTCAAACAATATTTAATAACTGTCAAAAGTTAATCAGTGGGATAATGTATGTGCACTCAACTGCTGAAAAAATGGAGCTTGAAAGAAACAATATAGACTTTTAATAGACTTTTAATAGATTTTTTGATAGACTTTTAATAGCAACCACTAATCGTAGTAGAAAAAGTTTCCATTAATTTGTACCTTCTCTTTCAAATATAAAGGCAAAAAGAGTATATGATAATGATTTTGCTCTATCATTTGACTTTTTGAATAAAGAAAAATATTAAACTATCAAGATTATGTCACAACACCTATTTTGCAAATACAATAAATTTTACTTGCTTGATAGGGTTTTGGAAATGGATAAAGAAAATGATAATTTTTGATCGCACTACTTGCCAAACAGGGATGATATTTGCTAGGTGCCAAAAATGAATGTCATCTCTCATGATAAAACGTTGGCAACATCTTCTTGACATCATTACCACAACTCAAAAGTAGATAAAACTCTATTTGAACAGCTTTTATCTTGTCAGTGAAAGTTCATTAATAAAATCACTTTCATTACTTAAACAATAAGATTCTTTTATAAAAAAAATTGCAATTTAGTTTGTCTTTTTTAACACATAAGATTACAACATAATGTTTATATTTTTATGTTTAAATCCTGTTTAAGATTTACCTTGTTTATTTATGTTCAAACTTTGTTAGGATTACTTGTTTCATTTATGTTTGAATACCTTGTTTCATATTATTTTAAGAATGTTGCATTTATAATTTTATAATTTTAATTAAAGAATTATTTAATTTGAAAGTTTCATAGTTTTAATTTATTTCATATACTGTTTTTGTTAAATAATAATGTACTAATTCATGTATTATTATAATGTAAAAAATAATGTATTTAATATTATTTTGTATATATTTTTTTATTTAATTTATATTTAATATTATATAAATTAACATGTAGAATATTATAATCTATACAATATTAAAATTTCGATTTTTATTTAAATTATCATCAGTTTGTTTATATTTAGATCGTCTAAGCGAAAGTATTAGTTTACTTGGAAGTGATGACTATAATTTATTCTATGAATGTTTTTATGAAAGTCAATCATCATTTACTGATGAAATAGTACTAATAATTGATAAACAAAAGTTGTGGAGGATTAAGATTGGAGATGGGAAAACTTCTTACGAAACATCTTGTGATTATTATTTTATTAATCATTACATAAAATCAGGAAGAATGTTATCGTCACAAAGTGTTTTTAAATATGTTTTAAGTGATGATGAAAAAAAACTTTTAATTCAATGTTCAACTTATGTTCACAGTGTTGACTTTTATTGTATTATTAAGCTCGATTGATGGATCCCAAAAAATAACATTCAAGAGTTAGGGATATAGATCTCAGATTATTTAATAACAATGAAAGATTTTGAAGAAAGTTTTCTTTCGTGGATTTATCTTTGTGAAGGATTCATTCTTTCCCTTTACAACGACATCGATTTTATTGAGCATATTTACTAATGGATTCGTTGTTTGAATATCAAGTGTTTGAGGATCAGGTACCGTGAAAAAGATTTTTATAATCTTGATGAATTAAAAATCTTCATAACATTGTAAAATGTTTAATATAATAAATATATAAATGAAATTAGTGAGGAAAAAATAATAAAGTACACACACACACACACACACACACACACACACATCGACACACACATCGATTCATATATATATATGTGTGTATATATATATATATATATATATATATATATATATATATATATATATATATACATATATATATATATATATATATATATATATATATTTTTATATATATATACATATATATATATATATATATATAAATCAACTATCATTGTGCATTCTTACCCTTCTATACTTATCTGATATATATATATATATATATATATATATATATATATATATATATATATATATATATATATATATATATATATATATATATATATATATATATATATATATATATATATGTATGTATATATATATATATATATATATATATATATATATATATATATATATATATATATCAGATAAGTATAGAAGGGTAAGAATGCACAATGATAGTTGATTTATATATATATAAATCAATTTATATATATATAGATTTATGTATATATATAAATCAACTATCATTGTGCATTCTTACCCTTCTATACTTATCTGATATATATATATATATATATATATATATATATATATATATATATATATATCAATTATCATTGTGCATTCATACCCTTCTACAATAATCATTCTTATACTCTCTACTTTTAAAAGTATAAGATAAGAATGTTTTTTTACACACTACTTATAAATTTGTTCTAAAATTGTTTTCTTCTAAATTACAAGTATTCTATAACACCAACATATAAACATTAAATATTTTAAACTTAAAGTAGTTAAAACAAACTTATATAAAGCTAAATAAAGTATAAAAAAGAAAAGAAATCTTATGTGGGGGAGAGTTGCCGAAAATAACAGCGCCTTAAACGGAACACTTGCATTTATTTTTGAAAAAACTGAATTATGACTATGTTTTTGCATTTTTTTTTTTAGTAATATGCGATATTTTTTTCGTTCTGACACGTTTTGAAAGTTATTCCTCAAAAAATGCATGTGTACCATTGGTTTAAAGTTTTTTCGCGTCATTTTTTTTTGGTGATCTAATTTTGTGTTCGCTTATGTTGATTGTGCTGGGTAAACTATTCTGCTATAGGTTATGCGGTTTTTTGTGTTGAACTCGATGGGATTTAAAATGCAAAATAACATTATTAACTTATTTTAAAAGTTACTGCAAACGTGATATTGCAATGATATAACAAAATATTCCAAAGTTTCCATGATTGAAACTATAAAGTTTTCCTTACTTAATCAGTAATAAAATCAAAGGGTAGAAGAAATATTTCAAGCGCAATTTAAAAATGTTTAGTAACTACCATAAACCATAAAGTATTACTTTTTTTAGTGATTTTTAATAAATTAATTAACAGAATGTCATAACAGTTGAAGCTTTTATACAATCTTTTGTTTGAAGACTTTCAGTTTGACAGGGTAATATTAATCCCATCGTAAGTTTTGAACGAACTGTTTTTTTTACTGTAAGATAAAAATCATTTTTAATCAATTCTTGTTGATTTTACTAAGTATTTTTTTTAAAAAACAACCTGTTCTGATTAAGTAATCAAAGTTTTTAATTACTAAGTATTTCAATTTGGGAACCAGTTGCCTTGATTGGAACGAAATGGTATCATTACAAATGCAAATTTATTTCCAATAACAGTGCAAACAAGTAAGTCAAATTATGGTTAACGGGTGATGCGGAAGTTATCGGACAAATCCTAATTTCATTATTTGACCATAATAATTAGTTTTTGGGGTTTATCTTTGATTTTATCACAAAAACTGATTATTATTTGAGCATAATAATCAGTTTTTGTAGTGAAATGAGGTTAAATGCAGTTGAACGAGAATCTTTTCGAAAGCGACTAAAAATGTTTTTTGTAAATAAACTTTATATTTAAAAAAAAAATTGTAATTCATTTTGAAAAGGAAGGATTTGCTCGAATTACAATTCTTTTCTTACGATTCTATTCTTTATCTCTATAAATCTCAAATTTGTCCTTGTATAGAATATTGTTGTCATATCTAGGGCGGATCTTCCAAAGATGCTCTTTCTCTTTTAGACAAGGTGCAAAAACTCATTGTAAACATAATTAGACCTGCTCGTGCAGCCAACCTCCTACTATTATCACATCGTTGTAATGTTGCTTCTCTTTCTCTTTTCTACAAATACTATAATGGGTACTGCTCTAAAGAGCTAGAAACTATTTTGCCATCTACTAAAATTAATTCTCGTGTTACTCTTCATTTGATTAAGTCTCATCCTTTTACTGTGACTCTTCCTAAGTGCTCTAAAAACTCTTATTTGTCTATTTTTTTTCCTTGAACACAAGATCTTTGGAATTTGCTTCTTTAATCTTGTTTTCCTGAATCATATAATTTGCAATCTATTAAGTCATCTGTTAATGGCTATCTTGCTCTACAAACTTAATCTTTTCTCTCCCAGTAACTTCCAATTCTAATAGTGATTGCTTGCAACCTTGTTGGAAGCAAAAAAAAAAAAAAAACTTGAAATCTAGTCAATAATTGATTTTCTTGTAATTGTATATATATTTCTTTAGCAGCATTTTCCATACTAGAAAGTGCACTCTTTGTATAAGACTTATTAAGACTCAAGTTTATAGCATCATATTATTTACTAGTCATAGGTGGTGGCATGTTCCTTATACTTTCATATACTTTCATAGCTTTATGTCCCATACCTTACTGTTCTATAATTTATATCATTTTTTTTTTTACTTATACCTATAATTAATTCTGATCATGAATAAAAACTATATTTCCAATCACAAGAAGTACACAATATGCAAACTTTGTTTGAAAATCCTTTACGTTGTTCTGGTATCAAGAATACATTTACTTTTTGATTGCAAATTCGACATATAGCAAACATATTTGTAATACTACAAATAACTGAAAAGTTTAATATATAGCAGTCATCTTTTTTAAGAATTCAGAAAGGTTTTCTGGAAGTAAGGAGGTACAAATGTGCTGATAGCCACAGCATAAACGTTTTTTTTTTCTTATTATTTTTTTATTTTTCTTGTTAGCCATATATAAACCTTAAACTAACAAAATATCTTCAGTAAAATTTTTAAATATAGTAATTTATTAGGATTTGAAAAACTAACCCAATAACACTAACTAACACTTCAAGATAAAGATGTTCAACAAGCAATTCACGTAAAAAGCAATAGAAGTACAAACAGCAGAATATTTTGAAGCATAATAGATATATTTCAAATTACATAGATACCAATAACTTAAATTTTATAGGACTTTAACGATACGAATTGGCTAACAGTTGTGGTTGCTATTCACGTTGTTATGTAGTAAGTGACCCATCCCCAGATAAAAATGAGACCTTTTTTTTAAACCCGGCCGTGGTAAAACTATAAGATTTGATATAAGGGTTGATAGATGAGGCTAGAAAAAAATTTATAATACTTTATATATTATAATTTTATGCTTACATTTGCTATTTATTAAATACTGTCATATACTTATATATTTTCAAACTCTAATTTACTACCAAAAAAATTGCAAGCAACCACTATTAAGTAAAAATACTAGGAAATGGTTAACTGAAGACTATTGTGGGTTATGTAAAAGAAATATATGAAGATAGCTAAGAGTTATAAGGTTTTTTTGTAAATAAAAGTTTTTATAGCACGAAGGAACAGATACAGTAAAAGGATGCAACTTTAGATATAAAAAGTTCATGAAGATCGATATTGTAGATAAGAAAAAAAACAGCAGCAAAGAAGAACCTTTTGGTACCCTTAAAGTTACTTGAAATAAAGAAGAGTAGGCTTTCAAGAATAACTTCAATACTGCAGTTAAAAAGAAATAATTTATTAATCTCAAAGCCTTATATACAGATAGAAGACTTTATAACAGAGTGAAGACTAATGGTTGGATAGTTAGAGAGCTCAAAGTGTTTTCTAGAGTTTTTAAAAATCGGAACCACTTATTTGGCACTTCTTAAAAATTTAACAAAAATTGAAGAGAGTTCTAGAGAACACTTTTTTAAGACTATGATGGAAATTTTGCCTGAAGCAAAAACTGTAGAAGTGTTTAATTGAGAACTAATTTTAGCATTAGAAGCCAGAGCGATTAGGATGTTTAACAATAGGTTAATCTAATTAACAGGCAGGAATAGTATGGCCATTAGATTCAAGAGTCAAATTAGAGTAAGATTTCTATGCAAATAACTATGATATATTCTGGGAAGAAGTAAAAGATCAGACCCATGAATTAGAGATTAAATGTTAGAATTACTTTAGTTAGTGACATTGTTGAAGACTAACCAAAAGTCTTTAAAACTTAACATCAATATAAGATACAAGATTTAGTTAACTGAGAATAACAGAGCCTAATATCAGACAAGACTTTTTTATATTGGCTTCTTGGAATAATAAAAGGGCATTTGTTCTTAAGAGAGATGTTCTTGTAAAAAAGATGAAATAAATTATTGATAAAGCAACTGCTCAAGATGGTAAAAAATATGGAGTAGAACGAGGCTTGACTTAAAATTGAAGAGTAGGAATAAAAGCTTCCAAACTTTTAGTCCAGAAAGAATAAAAGCTTCCGAGATGCGCTTTATGCATACTTATTATGGATTTAAACATATGTTTGCTATTTATTTAAATGCTAGCATACAATATCCTCTCATACTTTTATAAACTTTAGTATTCATAGGGTCCAGTATTTGCTAAAAAAGAAGATGATCAGATAGTGATGATGATGATGATGATGATGATGATGATGATGATGATGATGATGATGATGATGATGATGATGATGATGATGATGATGATGATGATGATGATGATGATGATGATGATGATGATGATGATGATGATGATGATGATGATGATGATGATGATGATGATGATGATGATGATTATGGTATATATATGCATATATAAACATCATTATAATCAACATGATCATCATGATCATGTTGATTATAATGATGTTTATATATGCATATATATACAAAATATAACATGAATTTCGAAGAAAAATAGGATGTATTAATATTTATGTAGGCCTAGTCACACCCCCAGCACCGGCCCCGGCTATATTTTATCAAATATAAGTGTTAATTTAACTGCTGAATGTACATTTACTTTTATTACCATAATGTTGTTTTTGGAATAATTTTTATAGTAAAAAAAACTCAAAATTTTTTATTTTTTTTAATATCTGAGTTTTTCTAATATCTTTTAAAATAATGGTTGGGCTCTGATTTGTGTGCAAGTATTTGTTTACCAGTACTGATTCCATGAAAAAGTTTACACGATTTAAAGTTGTATGGTTTTATATTTTCAAAATTTTAATAATTGGTTAATTCATTGACATTGAATTCTGCCTTTCCCCATCCATCAGTATTGGCATCGGCCACAAATTTGCTAACAGTACATCACTAATACCAAAGTAAAAACAACTTTTTCTATGGTACTTAAAGTTTCATGTTTATACAGCAATCATCAACCATTGAAGATCAAAAACAAAAAAAGCCCTAAAAAATACAATATATTGTGTAATGAAAAAAACATACGATTATCCAATCACTGGTGTCAAAAAATTATATATCACAATATCATAGATCACACTGGGAAATCATTATTAACAATGGTGAAGCCTGAATTTAAAAAAGTGGAGATTTATATGTTGTCACCATGGGAGTCTTTGATGGCGCAGAAGTTTTTGAGTTAGTTGGAATATTTATCTTATTTTATGTATTACAGTCTTACAACAAAGATGAATTTAAATTGTAGAGAGATAATGGTCTAGAAGTGTTTAAGAACTGGAGTGGCCAACAAATGGAAAAAGTCTCCTTATATCCATCAGCTGTAATTTCAAAGTTGTTAGTTATCTGGACTTAATATTAAATCGTAAAGACAGTTTTTTCCAGCCTTATTGCAAGCCTGGTAATTCAATTAGTTACATGCATGCTTACTATCAAACTGATATTGTCAATTTATTCTATAACAAAATTTTTTTAAATAATCCATTCCTCTTTATCAAGATGCATTATTTAAATTAGATTTTATCTGCAAATTTGCTTACCATTTGAATTAAAAACTGGACAAATTCAATTATCACAAAACATAATCTGATACAACTCACCTCTTACTACCAATGCTGCAACAGAAATAGGCAGTTGTTTTTTGGCCATGGTAGACCTGCACTTTCCGGTTGGTCAGAAACTTCACAAGATAATCGAAATACCATTAAAATAAGCTACTGATGTATGCCAAACATTAAGTCCATCATTAATTCGCACAATCACAAGATATTGTATAATCAAGGTACAGCTGAGGAAAAAACATGCAACAGTGTCAACAAATTCATATGCTCCATGAACAATCACTGCTTGACAAAGCCATCGTGTTGTCAAATAAACCTAACTACAAAGAAAAAGTATATTTTGGCTTCTGTGAAACTCTGTTCCAATCTCAGTATGCTAATCATCTAAAATCTTTAAGCATTAATAAATAAAATGATACAGAGTTGTCTAAAGAAAATTGAATACTAAGATAATGTACTAATTAGAAATTATTATTAGAAGCATAGACATTGGTGGATCCATGGTAAATAAATGCAAAAAAATGTTTGTTTTTTTAATAGTTTTTGTTAGATAAACAACCTATCTTTTAGAGGAAAGTGATTTTTATTAATTGTTCATATTAAAAATCTGTTTAAAACAACAAATTTTAATCTTATGTTAATTATTGTTCATAGCAATAGTAAGCCACTAGGGTTGAAATTAGGCCGGGGCCGGGGCGAAGTTTAATAAAATATAGCCAGGGCTGGGTTTCTGATTGGGGCTACAGAGACATTTATACATCCTAAAGTATATTTTTTTATTTCAAAATTCATATTATACTTTGTATATATATAAACATTATGATCAACATGTTCATCATAACCATCATTGCTATCATCATCATTATCATCATCATCACCATCATCATCATCATCATCATCATCATCATCATCATCATCATCATCATCATCATCATCATAATCATCATCATCATAACCTTTCTCTTTTATGCTGTTTCTTCAATCATGGTAAATGCTCAAACAAGCTATCATCTCTATTATGATTAACCAAAACTCACTCTTGCTTGGTTTCTTATACAACAAATTGCATCCTTTTACTGTATCTGTCCCTTCACGCTATAAAAACTTTTGTTAATCCAGATTTTTTCCTTGCACATCAAAAAAACCTTTCAACTCTTACCCACCTTTATGTTTTTCTTTTTTATACAACCTACAACTTTTTAAGTCTTAAGTAAACCTTTTCCTTGCTTTTTAAATTATTCTTTATTTTAAAACATCAAAATAGACTGTCCACCAAACCGCAAAAGCTTAAAAGCATAGATGTTAAGCTTATAAAAAATCTTGTTAAATGAAATAAATAATTAACAAAAATCATATTTATAAAATAAACTTACCTTAAAAATCAATCACAGAGTTTTTTTATTTTATTTTAGGAGTTGTCAGATTCGCTAAATGTTTCAACAGACTAGTTTCTTTTTCATTTGTTAATCCACATCATTGGTAAACACCTTTTTAGTTTTTTGTTGGACATAATCTCACCCTCAGTGAAACTATTGTATGCAAACACAAATGCACAGAACTCCATTATTGTTAGGTTTACAAATTGATAATGATAACCCAAGTTTGTTTCAATTCTCTCAATAAAACCAGAAAGTCTATCTTCAACATCATTAAAGTCACTAAAACAAACTTCAATTTCTTTTCTGGAAAAAACAAACTTATTTTCCATCAACAAGCAATATGCAATTTTAGAAATATTAAATATAAATTTTCTATTATGATCATTTTCCATCATCTTATAAATCGGCTCGTTAGCTCTGTTGACAAGTTTTTGAAAAAAATAAAAAAATATACTAGCATACAAATCTGACATAGTTAGGTAGGAATATTCATCTCTATGCTTTGATTCAGAAATTATTGCACAAATAAGAGACAAATAAAAAGGCACAGATGCCATGACTTTTGAAATAGGAGATTTATTTAAAACTCTTTTAAGAGTTTCTTTAGTATCATTATTGAATAAATTATCTTCTATATAAAAATTAATTCCACTTTTGCTAACCCCATTATTTGAATAGAAAACATTATTGAATAAATTATCTTCTATATAAAAATTAATTCCACTTTTGTTAAACCCCATTATTTGAATAGAAAACATTTCTATTCAAATAATGGGGTTTAACAAAAGTGGAATTAATTTTTATATAGAAGATAATTTATTCAATAATGATAGATGATATAGTATGTGACAAAAGTGTGTTAAGACGTTCAGCAGCCACGACCATCAAACGAGCGGCCCGATAAAACGAGAAAACGGGCGGAAAACGGCCGGAAAACGGAGAAAACGGGTGAGAAATGGCAAAAAAAAAGGTCCCGAAAAACGGCAAAAAAAAGGTCCCAAGAAACGAGCAAAAAAAGGATTGCGTAATGCGCATGCGCAGATAGAATAAAGGATCAGGTGTAAAAAAATTTTTTTCATTTAAAAAACTGTTACAATTAAAAATAGGGTTACAATACTGATTTTTTTTGTTCTCTAAAAATAGGGTAGTTCTTTTTCACAAAATTCTCAAACGTCATGTTTGGGTAAAATTCTTTTCCAATCGTGATGTAGTGATTATAAATATCGAGTTCTGCAACGAATGGTTTGTTAAATTTTGTAGACATTTTCAAGACGAATCGTGCTTCTTCTGTTGACAAAACAATTTTTTTTACTACCAGACAATTAGAATTTCCACACATTGTATTAGTTAGCTAAAAAATAAAAAATAAAAATTTATTCATATAAATATTTACAATTGAGTTCAAATGGTGGTGCGTTGCATATCCATTCTTCTTCTTCTTTATTCGGTTGTTCTGGTTTTTCTTCTTTTTTATTAATAAATCTTAATTCGTCTTTTAAACATTCTTCAAAATTTAATCCTCTCATAGGTCTTTTTAATTTACTGTTTTTAATTGTTAGTTCGAAAGGTACAGCTTTTAGATCCCTCTCCCAGTCATCATTTTTAGTATTACTCATTTTTTATCAAAAAAAATAGAATGTTAGTATAAAGTTGTATAAAAATAGTAATAAAAAAGCGATAAAAAAGACAAAAATTTGATAAAAAATATATTTCTAAATAAAAAAAATACAAAAAAAAAGTTATTTTTGCAATTCACAAGCAATTCACATGTGCCACATTTTTTGTTACAAAAATATCGTTTATTGATCATTTGTGATTGTTTTAAACTTTCTCTTTGCAGTTTGAAAAAATAGGGATACATGGCTGTAAAAAAAGAAAAAATTGGGTTAATAGATAAAAATTTTATTTAAAAAAAAAAAAAAAAAAAATGAATGTACCTTTCATTTCATTTCGAACTTTTTTGCTGATTTTTCTTTTACTATATCCACTTTTATTCATTTTTTTATTTTTTTTAGCTATAAATATAAAATAACATCTTTTATATGTACAAAATTTTGAGATGTAATAAAATAATATTGCTGTAAAGCCCAATGAATATAATTTTTTAATAAAATATAAAAATGTTCATATTGTGTATTGTTTAAAAAAGGTTGAATATAATGCGAATTAAAAATTTCAACACTTATATATATAAAAAAAGCTTGATCGAAAAAAAATTCCAAATGTTTTCTATATAAAAATCGAGGTCCAATTTCAGTTGTCTTGTAAAAGTTTTGAGTCTAAATAATATATTTATCTGAATCGTAGTATTCAATGGGTATTACTTTGGCAAGTTCTTTTAAAAATGTTTGTATTTCAAGTTGTATTCTAGCGAGTCCCATATTTCTTTTGCATAATTGTTTCAAGGTAGGTACTTTTTCATATTTATAGTTGAGTCTTGTTTGTGGACAAAACCATACCCTTTTTTCATAATGCGTGTTGTATTCATCGAAACTTTTTCTTTGTACTTGTATTTTTGCTTCCATTTTTATTAGTTTTCTAGCTATAAATATAAAATATTATCCTTGTAATGTATAAAATTATTTATAATAATAAAATAATATTGATTTACTGCCCATTGAGCATATTTTATTATACAATTATAAAAAAAATCAACTTCTTCATCTTTAATAAATGGATTAAAATAGTGCAATCTAAACATTTGGTGTATATAAAATATAATTTTTTTTTGAATCCAAGAAAATAAATTGTGATCAGTAAAAAAACTAAATTCATCACTAGTATAAAAAAAATCATGAGAACTGTTTTCAGGATAATGACGATATAAAAATCCAAGCTGATCTTTTAATAATTCCAATTCAATTGAAATTCTTCTAATAGCTAATTTTCTTTTACATAATTCTTTTAACAATTTTATATTTTGATCCATGTTATTTTTTGATTCACTTATAAAACAACTGACAATAGGGATGATGTCGTATGCATAATAGTCTTTGCTTCTTTCGTAATTTTGCATTTTATTAGTTGTCTGAAAAAAAATTAAAAAAATTGATTTACAATATGAACATGAATAAAACAAGGTTCTGTAGTATAAAAATATTGTTGTTTGGCCCAGTTTATATATTCCATTATTAAATGATATAGTTTTTTCATTTAATTTATTTCTAGTTGTTTACGTGGATCAGCAAAATACGATATTTCTGTAAAAAGTAAATGAAATAAATTGTAAAGATAACGTCTTTGAAGATGAAAAAATAATAAATGTTTCTTTTTTTTTCGACATTCCATTCGAAAAAGATGTGTTTATGAAAGCTGTAAAACAATAATCTAATATCATCTTTATTTTTCCATTTGGAGAGTGGTAGTTTGGTTTTATCGAATACAGAAATGATTTTATTTTGTAACTGTTCAAACTCCGAACGAATTCGTTGATGTGCCAAGGTTCTTTTACATAAACCTTTTCAAGGTGAGTTTTGATTGATTTTCAAAGGTAAATTTGTTCGATTTATCCAATGTACTATCGTCATAATCAAAAACATAATAAGAAAAATTTCGTTCGCGTGGTTCAAACCAAATCAGTGTTTCCTGTTCAAAGTTTTTAATGTGAGAATGAATGTTTTCCAAATAAATGCAACGTTCTTTCGTTTTTTTGTCCAACTTTTTGACTTTTTTTTCTCGTTCCATTTGTCGTTCCATTTGTTTTCCACGTTTATGCAGAAAGTAGTGAAATGAAGTAAATTCTTTATCAAGTATGTCACCAATATTGCCCCAGTTGCTGCCCATTTTTTTAAATTAGTTACCTAAAAAAATTACAAATAGTTAATACAATAAAAAAATTGTTTCCCAAAAAAAAGTTTTAGAAGAAATCAGGTTCTTGGGCACATTCAGGTGCTTCGGTTGGTTGAGGTAAAGTGTTATAAAAATTCAAAAGTTCTTTTTGCTTGACTTCAATGACAGCACTTGGATATACTGCGTTCGGTGGAGAGTAAACTGGTGGTAGATTTTTAACTACACTTTCTTCATATGTAGGTAATCGTGGTATTTTATTTTTATATTTATTTACAATGTTTAAACGATGGATAGCTTCACACAATACAAGTAAATATTCCAATTTGTTTTCTAATGATTCATAAATATGTCCTTGTTCGTCTTGTATAATGTTATCTTTAAAGTACTCTATGATATCCATTCCATTTTTTAAAGTTTCTTTGATTCCTAATGGTATTCTGAGCATGAATTTGATAGATTTCACGTTGGCAATGGTTAGTTCAAGACTGATTTGTCTGAATATTTCTATTGAATTCATTTTTTTTAGTTAATCTAAAAAAATAATGCATAAAAAATAGAGATAAAAATGATGAATACATACAAAAATATATTATTGAATAGTAATCGTGATAAATAAATTATTATTAATAATAAATTGTTTTAGTTCTTTGTGTGAAATGAAATTTTTGAAACCAACAGCTACATTATATTCTTCGATAGGTTTATCAAGAGAACTAGCGTCTAAACTTTGAAGATAATTATCATTCGTAATAGTGTGAGCAAAAAATTTATCTTTATCTCTCAAGGTACAAATGATTTTTTAGGTAAAAGGCCATTTTAAAGCATCATCAAGGTCACCTCGTAATAATTGAAAGTAAAAGGCTAGATTGTTTACGTTGTTACTTCGAGTATAAATTTTCATACGATAACGATAACCTTCTGATGTGAAAATGGGTTGTGAATAAAATGCTTCATCTAATAGTAGTCTGAGATTCATTTGATCGAGTTTGATGATTTGTGTGTCTTTAAAGATGTGTTGTATTACTTTTACTTCTTTGGGTTGTTGAATTGATTTTTTAAGTACTAAGAATTCTGTGGTGTTTTCTTCTACGATTTGATTGAGTTTTATGATTTCTTGTTTGAGATTTTGTATATCTTTTTGATTTGTTAACATGTCATAGGTAAGTTTTTTTAATTCTAGCATTTCGTTGTTGGTTTCTTCCAAGGTTTGTTGTAATTTAGCATTCTGTTCTTTCAGATTTTTAATTTCTTGTTCGTCTTCTCTTTGTTTTTGCAAAATATCTTTATAATCAGCAATTTGTCTAGCAATAATTTCTTGAAGATTTTTAATGCTATTCATGTTGTAGTTGAATGCAAGATTTAAATAGTTTAAGTTTGTTTTACCATCTTGAATGATTTGTTCCATATGTTGATGTTGTTGATTTTTATACTGATGAAAACAAATAACAGAGTGTTCATAGTAATTGTCATCCATAACAGTGTTGCAATAAAAGCATATTATTGGTTCATTTTTGAGAACTTCGTAATCACATTCGTGATTTAATAAATCTTTTACTTTATTTTTGCATGTAAAACAGTCATGATAGTGGATTTGTTCCAATTTGTCTTTGGTGCATTCGAGTTGATGATTCATAAGTTGATCTATAGTTAATTTTTCATCACAAAACCAGCATGGAAATTTGTCCATTTTTTTTATTAGTAGCTGAAAAAAAAACATTTATTTATATAAAAAAGCACAAAAATAAAAAATACACACGTCTTTTTTTTAATATAAAAGAATGAACAAATAAATAAAATGACTCAATAGAATAAATAAAAGAATTAAAATTAAAAAAATGTTCATTTCATTGTCTTTGTTCTCGCACAAATCACAAAAAGTCACATTTTCTACTTTTAACTCGTTTTCATCAAATAGATCGCCAAAACCAGGAAACATATCATCGAAATTTTCATCATTATTATTCATTTTTTTAGTTATCTAAAAAAAAAAGATATATTTGCAAAAAAAATAATTACAAATTTAGTTCTGGCAAATCATCCATTTTATTCATAACATCAATGATATATTGTTCCAAGTCTATTTCATTCAAAATTTTGTGAATTTCATTTTCTATTTGATCTACTTCTTTTTCTACTTCTTCTTCTATTACTTGTTTTTTCAGTTCTTCAATATAATCCATTTCTTCCATATCTTCTGCTAGTAATTGTTCTAAATAAATTTCGTATTCTTCCTCTGTCATTTCTTCCCATTCCATTATTTCTTCCAATTCTTTTTCTTCTTGGTTTGTTAATAACAAGTCGTTGAAGAAAAGACTGCAAGAAAAAAAGATTAAAAGAAAAAATGAACAATTTAACGTTTGACGATGTTTTAGATGTAAATAAATATGATTGTAGTACGTATTATTATAGCGAAATTAAAAATAAAAAAATGAAGCTAGTGAACATTATAATGTGTTGAATGATTTTAGTTTACCCCTGACTCCTAACGATATCGACAAACCTACTTTTAAAAATAATACCATCCTACATTTAACAAGCATGGATGTTCCTAGCAATTTAACTCGAGTAGATGAAAACCTATCCTTCTTAGAAAACAATTATGGTTTAAGAATGGAATCCAAACCTTCTATCAAACAAATGTTAACAGACATTCAAAATGATATCATTAGCAATCCCACTAGAAAAATTCCATTTTATCTCATAACAAAAAATGTTGTTTTATACACCAATTTTCAAACTTTACCAGGTGACACATTTTTAAACTTTGATATTTTGGATATGGAAAAAATGTCATCGTTTCATCAAGAAGCAATGGCGAGTATATTGTCTTCAGCAAAAATTTTTGGTAATGGTAGTCCAAGTCCTTATCAAGACGATTTTTTAATTAGACGTTTAGAACTTTTTAATACTTCTTTAAATAGAAAACTTTATTTTACTGACTTTTTTCCAAGTTATCAAAATAAAATTTATGCTATATCCAACCGAAAATATTTAAATTTGAAGTATTTATTTGATTTTAATACACACTTCCGTTATGTAACTAACAACGAAAATACTATCATTTCAAAATTAAATATAGATTCAAACATGAACATCAAACAATATATACAAGCCTATTCATACATTAGCGTTCCTAATTATAATTTTTTTTTTTTATTATAAACCATTAGTTGATCTATAGTTAATTTTTCATCACAAAACCAGCATGGAAATTTGTCCATTTTTTTTATTAGTAGCTGAAAAAAATTTTTTTGGTATTATAAACCAAAAACAAATGAATTTATCAATAATCCTTCTTATCTTTACCCTATAAGATCGGGTATTGGAAGCAAAACGAACGAAAGAGGACTATCCTGTTTTGGTTTTTTTTCAAACAGAACAACCGCAGATCAATACACTGTTCAAGATTTTATATCTTTACTGCAATATGATTATCTTTCTCACAAATCAAGATATGATATTTATATAACTTGCTATATCATCCAAAAGTAGCTCCAGGTGATATAGCAAATCTAACACCTCAAAGAGAAATCATTTTAAACAATGTAGAAGAAACTTTTGTGCGTCCTTTTATTCATGTCATGGTAACACCGAAATATGGCGGAGCACTTGTTCAAAACTCTCCGACAAGTCCTATTGTTCCAGACACACGCGATACTAATATTTTATCCGTTGATTTAGATATTTATATTAATAATATTTTACCTACTACAGAAAGCGTAAAAACAACTAAAATGAAACATGTTGTACCATTGCAAATTGCTTTTTTTTTATTAAAAATAATGACCAACTCAAATACAATAAAATCTGAAGGTAATATATATAATATAGAAACCGAACTCGTTGATATTCCTATCAAAATTAACTCTTTATGGAAAATTTGGAACGATCATATCAATGTTAAAGGCACTAACGGAAACTATACACAAGAAAAAATGACCTTAGAAGGTTTTGTAGAAATATTTAGACTTGCCATTATAGTAGCGTATGGAAATATAGCAACAAAATTCCTTTACGTTTATGGAACAGGTATAGGTGTTGAACCAACGGAAATCTTTACAAGTTTTTATCAAATATTTTTTCCGAATACAAGTCAAAGAAAATATTATCGATTTACATTAAAGAACATACCATTATTATCTTTACCAATACCTTTTTTTAACGTTGAACAAATCATATGGCCTGAACGAGAATTAAAAATGTTAGACTGTTTATACTGAAAGTATAAACTATCAACTACCTAACAATTTACTCAAATTAAATTTAAACAACATCACTTTTTCTGATTTTGTCTATGAGGGATCTTATCGTTATACTTGCAATAAACTAATAACAAGTCAAGAATATGAAATCGCTTCTTGCATTCCTAAAGACGGGTTAAATAATTATTACACTTTTTGGTGTTTGCCATCCTTTGAAAGACAATTATCATCACCGATACAAATAAGTAAAGCCTGAATTAATTAAATTAAATCTCTTTATTTTGAAGTGAAAGCAAATGAAATTTCTCCATACCATCGACAATTTGGAACATCTATTACTTTTCAAACTTTACCTTCCAATTTGCCTGACGATATTTATAAATTAATTTCAGCAACTTTGAGTTTAATAGCAAAATACAACGCGGAAACATTTATTGAAATTTTGCTATATTGCGAACAAACCAAACCCATTTTTTTAAATACCATCAAAGTACCTCTTGTCACAACAAGTACTTTAGAAAGAGCTACTACACCGAGTCATAAAACATGGTTAAATAGTGTAAAAGCCATTTTACAAGGAAATAATCCAACAGAAATAATATTTGAAAAAAGAGCGATGGTACTATTGTACAAACTTGGACAGACAGTTTACCGTTAAAAAATATCATTTTAAAAATGTATCAACCTGTTGGAAACAATCCTATACCTTATACTTTACCTTTACAAAGAGATCAATATAGTTTAACTCAACAAAACAATCCTTTTATATGCAAGTCGATCAAAATATGACCAACGCCATTTCACTAGATTTTAAAATTCAAAAAAAAACACTAGCTTTCTTAAGATGCGCTCTCGTACAAATTAGTAACTTTAATAACACCGTTTCCAATTTTCCTACTACTACAGACACTTACATTTTTATCAAATGCGATCAAGCTGTTCAATGTGGAATGTATATGAACAAAATTTATGTTCCCGGAATTGTTGCTTTTTTTAACTTGTTAGACTACACCAATCCTACTCAAGTCACCACCAATATTGATTTTACTAAAAATCGCAATACTGCTATTCAAGGACAATTATCCACCTTTTATATCAACGATGTAGACGATTGGAAACAAACAAGATGGTCGTTTCTCAATTCAAAAGCTGAACCGCTTACCTTTAATAATCTTAGTTCTAGCGTTTTTTTTAATCCTACGTTAAAGATTCAAATGGTTCCGTTTTACAATTAACTAGTTTGATTAGTATAAAATGATGTCTTTCATTTTTTATTATGATTAAGAAAACATAAAAAGAAAAAAGAAGTTGTTATTTATTTTCTCTCACTCTCTATTTTACAAAAATGAGTCTCTTTTGTGCCAAAGGTAGGTATCATAAAAATTTAGTCAATTTAGAAGAAAAAATGATGCAAGAATCAAAAATAAATCCTAAAGAACAATTCAATCAAATTAAAAATCACTTGCAACAATTACAAAATCAACTCACTCAATATTCTACTAAATCTGAATTGTTAAACATGAAATCCGAATTGGATGAAATCAAAAAATGAAAAAAGAAAAAAGAAGAAATAGAAGACAAAAAACCTCACAAGAAAATGAAAAAAAATGTACAAATCAAATCCAAACCTAAAAAACGAAATTATTCAGATTCTGAAACCGAAAGTTCAGAAGAAGAAGAAATTGTTGAAAAAAAACCTAAAAGCAAATCTACTCCTTTACACATTTGTTCATAATGCTTTCAAGAAGTCAATGCAGTTGACAAAAAAAAAACGCTTTATGTAGAAACTGTATTATCTAACAAAGTATTATCAAACTAAGTCCACTCATGCAGACTAACGAAAAAAAGAGAAAAAAATTGAATAAAAAAAGTTTAATTGAACTTGGTTACACTCGTGCTTTAAAAGACGTAAAAAACAAAAAAATACCATTTAAAAAAAACACTTCAGAATCAGAAGATGAATAAATAGAAAAAAATTATTTTTTTCTTTTTTTAAAAAAATGGGTTCATTAGCTAAATATATGAGAGATGGTGACGGCAATTGCTAAACACCCAATACAAACGGTCATGTTACTATCGAAGATGTTTTAGCGCAAGCCGACCACGAAAATCGTTTATTGCAAGAAGCAACAAGTGGTAATATTAGCGCAGAATATAAAGCTATATTAAATGAAAAATATCCTGGTTTTCAAACAGCTCAAGCTCAAGATGAAGTCATTGCTGTTAATAATCAAAAATTTTCTTACGATCTTACTTCAGACATGGCTAATTCAATTTCTTTTACCACTATACTTAACGAATGGACATATCCACAAGATTGGTATTTGGATTTTGATTTATTTCTTTATAAAAATTTGAGCACGCAAACAAGATTTACACCTACAACAGACGATGATTTAGCAAAAAAAGTGTGTCTTTGCAACAATTTTATTCATGCATTATTTAAAACTGTCAAATTTTATCCCAATTATCAAAAAAATAATACTACTTGTGCAAACAACGCTATCATTAATCGTTCTTATGATCGTTTTAGAGCAATGCTGATTAAAAAAAGTTATATGAAACCTTTTAGAGATTTGATGATTAATCCTAATTTAGGTTTAACAGAAGACACTGAAAATGCTACAAACCCTATAAATTATACTGAAACCAAAGCGCATATACAAGCCGCAGACCCTAATGGACTCATTCGACCTCTCAACAGTGCTGCAGCACCTTTTCCTGCACCTGCTGGTTATCAAACAGCACTAAGAGATAGATATAATGCTTTCATGACTGGAGAAAAAGGGTGTAAATTTAGAGTACCATTGAGTTTATTGTGTGAAGATTTTCAAATGAAAGAATATTTTGGAAAAAATAAACAAATTAGATTAGAACTTTATATTGAAAACGATATGAATCAACTATTAGAATGGGTAAGACCTATTACAGACGCTGACATAACAGCGCTTGCTAATGTGGGAGTGGCTATAAAAAACCCAATGATTTATTGCAATACCTATAGACTCAAACCCAGCTTGCCCTTGGAAAAATCTTTATATCTCAACAGTAAAAAAGACGAAATGTATACTTTACTACGTATTGCTCACTACGAACAAGTTGTCACCAATGTAGAAAATGTCGCCGAAGTCACTGTCAATTTGGGAAATATAAAAACAGCAGATCTTGTACCCCACAGCATTACATTTTTTGTTAATTCAAAAAAAGAAAGCGATCATTTAAGCAAAGGTTGTTTTACACCGGTTAAAATTGCATGCAACATTATTAAAAAAATCACCCTTTATAATTACAGAAGAACATTTGTTAACTCATCGGGTGATACTACTGAATACAATTTGACAAAGCAAGACGATCAATGGTCAATTTGGAGAAGTTATGCATCCTGGTCTAAAGGAAATACACCCTCTACTTTTAATATTAACAATATTTGCAGATTTTTATAATAGTGACGATGATAGTTTTTTGAGACATCCTAAATTGTACTTTAGTACTACTAACACTACCGAACCTTTAGTCATTGACACCACCAGCGATTTTAATTTCATCAACGATAAACCTCCTGCTACAATTGCTGGAAATAATTCGTTTCAAATCAATGTACAATTTACAGAACAATTTAAAGGTGTAATTGTTATGTATTTTCAATATCCAGCTCAAATTGTAGAAAGCGGGTCAGGAGACGACACTGAACTCAACTATATTCCTACCAAATTTAAATCGTCTTAATTTGTTATAAAAAATATTTTTTATTTTATTAAACGAACCCTATTTGTATTCATTATTTTATAAGCAAACGACTATTTATTTCTAAAAAAAATCTTAAAAATCATAAATCTTTTTTTTTTTAATTTCTTGTGTTAATGGTTCGCAGGCGTACAAGAAGAAGCGGTCACCGCCGTCGACATCATAGAGGTAGCGCACAACATCATAGAGGGAAAGGAAAATTTTTTACCAAAGTTAAAAATTTTGCTAAACGTCTACTAAAATCAAACGTAGGAGGTTACGCTTTGGATTATCTTCAAAAACAACGCAATGCGTAAAAAATTTTGTTGCACCGCTTGAAAAATAAAAAACAGTTCGTGTAAAAAAAGAGGGAGGGGAAGAGTTTATTTACCTCCTTTAAAAGGCGCAGGTGGAGAATTACGACCAATCAGTCAAAAAGAGGATTTTAAAAAAGCGGTTTCTATGATTCCAGCGTTTAAAGGTTTGTCTAAATTTTTTTGACCCAATTAAGACATTTAGCATACACTTTAAGAAAATTTTAAAGTTTACCCTTGGTATGTAGCTTAAAAGAAACAAATGCAAAAAACAAATTTGATCATGTTAAAAAAACACAACTTTACAATATATATTTACTTTAACCGTCCTCAAACATGTCGTAATGCATAGAAAAAGAGGAAGAGGAAGAGTTTATTTACCTCCGTTAAAAGGCGCAGGTAAAAAATGTTTAAGAAGACATTTAAGAAAACGCATGCGTGGTAAATTTTTTTATTTTTATTTCTTTTTTTTTTTTTTGGTTTACATTTGTTAATCGTTGTACAGCTTAAAATAAAAAATAGTAAAAATAATAATATAAACTTACAATGATGAAAAAATAACAAATATAAACAAGGTATCTGAAAGAAGATCACAAGGATCTTGTCGTCAGAACCTCAAATAAGCATTTAATAAAGATAAGATAAAAAAAAAAAGTTAATAAACTTTTACAAAACTACAAGGTAAATAATCTGATCTGAAGAAAGATCAAGATGATCTTGTCATCAGAATTGTATACAAAAGTAAACCAATGTCGAAGTTAAAAAGTAAAAAGTATATGAACAATAAATAAAATTAGTAGGAATAAAATTCTATAAACGTAAACATGTATATAAACAATAAAAAAGTAGACCAAAAAATATTTTTAACTTTTACTACTAATAATAACTCAAAATATTATCTAATGAAAGAATGAGATTTTTCAGTTTTTTTTTAAAAAGGCAAAAAGTAATAGGTACTTCAAAATTAAAATTCGGCAAAACAAGTTTATTCCAAAGGTGTGGCGCTCGATAGGTAATACAAAATTGGTTAAAGTTTGTTTGACAAAAAGGTTCATTTAAAAAGTTATTATTTCTCAAAGTATATTTACTGATTGGTTTAAGAGAAAAAAGATCTTTGAAAACGGCAACGGATAAGTTACTTATCCACATATATACAAAACATAAAGTATTAAATACATTTAACTCGAATATATTCAAAATTCTCATTTCGATAAAATAATGCTCCGAATGAGAGAAGCGATTTGCAAAATTGATTATACTGATTGCGCGTTTCTGACGGAGATAAAGACGTTGCAACTTACTTTTTTCAGTACTTCCCCAAGCAATATTGGGATAATTTAAATAACTATTTATAAATGAGTAATAAAGTTGTATTAAGACTTTCTTATTGAGATAGATTCGTAATTTATATAGGATCCCCATGTTTTTAGAAATTTTTGTGCTTATATAATCAATATGGTGATTCCAAGTAATATTTTCATCAAGATAAAGACCTAAAAATTTTGTAACAGAATCTCTTTTGATTTCCTTTTGATCAATAAAAATTTTAGGTAAATTTGTAGGGAGAATTCGTTTTTTTTGTAATCGAATGAAATAACACCCATTTTGTTTTATTAATATTTAAGGTTAACTTATTACACTTAAACCAATTAGATATATGTCTGAGTTCTTCGTTCATTGTTTTAAAAAGTTCAGCGATATCATAGTTAGAAAGGAGTAGGTTTGTATCATCTGCATACATAATGCTCATTAGTTTTGAAGCTTTATTTAAGTCATTTATATAAATTAAAAAAAGGAGAGGTCCAAGAATTGAACCTTGTGGAACTCCACAAGTATTAAGAAAAGTGGATTGAGAATCATTGTTAAATAATACAAACTGTTTTCGATTAGATAGATAACTTTTAAACGATTTTAAAATTTTATTTTTTATTCCGTAGCATTTGAGTTTATGAATCAAAATATGGTGATCGACCTTATCAAAGGCTTTTGATAGGTCAATAAAAATTCCAAGTGTATATTGTGATTTTTCAAATGATTTTGAGATTTCACGTACAAAGTGGATAATAGCATGTTCAGTTGAGTTATCTTTCTTGAAACCAAATTGATTAATGTAAAGTAGATTATTATCATTAAAGTACTTGTATAATCTGTTGAACATAATTTTTTCTAGGATTTTCGAAAATGTGGAGAGAACAGAGATGGGGCGATAATTACTGATTTCAGATTTGTCCCCTTCTTTAAAAATAGGAATAATTTTGGCAATTTTTAATTGTTCTGGGAATACTCCTTGATGGATAGAAGTCTTAAAGATTTTAAATAGAACATCTTTAATTTGTTCAAAGCAATCTATAATCACGTTTCCATTAATTTGATCTGCTCCAATTGCCTTATTTTTTTTTAACAGATTTGAAGGCTCTTTCGAACTCATCAAAACTTAATTCGGAAGATAACTCATCTGAACAAATGCAATTATCCAGGGATTCTAAATAATCAGTAAACAAAGATTTGGTTTTAGGGATTTTTTCAGACAGTGTTGGTCCTATATGAGTGAAGTATTTGTTAAATTCTTGAGCTATAGTTTTTGGTTCATGTAAACTTTTGTTATCGACTCTAACCATTTGTGGCAGGAAACCGGAGCATGATTTTTTTTTGCCAATAATTTCCTTCATTATTTGCCACGTGCGCTTTGTGTCGTTTTTAAATGTATTGAATAATTGGGAGTAATAATTTTTCTTCAAGTTTTTGCGAATTTTTTCAAATAGGTTTTTATAGTTCTTATAAATTTTTTCGCTTGAAGCTGTTTTTGTTTTTAAAAAATTTATATATAATTTTTGTTTTATTCTGGATGATTTTTTAAAACCTTTAGTAAAAAAATAATAATAAACATTTTTGAAAATAATCTCAATGTAAATGGGGTAATCATAGAAAGAGCGCATAGAACTGGCATTATTGAAAAAAAAATCCAAGAACAATTGTAATTAAGTTACTTAACCATAAAGACAAAGTAAAAATCCTAAAAAATGCCAATAAACTGAAAGGATCCGGAATTTATATCAACGAGGATTTTTCGCTGGAAACTTCCACAATAAGAAAGAAACTTCTTGAAGAAAGCAAATTGCACAGGATAAATGGTAAGTATTCCGTTGTTATATACGATAAGCTTATTGTTAGAGAATTTATAAAAAAAATAAATAATGATAAATGATTTTCTTACGTTTTTATATTACTTTTTGAATTTTAATATTGCTTTAAGTTATTTCTGATTTAAAATGGCTGATGAAACTGTTTTAACAAACATACATTTTAATTCATTTGTATCAAAAAAGTCAATACTATTAAACAACTATTCGGATCCTGATATTAATTTTTATAATAATGATGAAATAATTAAAAATATTAACCCTTTATATTATGACCCAAATTCTAAAAAAATTGCTAATGGAATGGAGGATAACTATTTTTCAATGCTTCATATTAATATTAGAAGTATTCAAAAAAATTTTGAGTCATTAAAACAACTTTTATATAAAATTGGCATTAAATTTCAAATAATTTGTCTAAGTGAGACATGGTGTAAAGATAAAAACATTGAAAACAATTCTAATTTTCAATTACCTAATTATAAAGTAATTCATCAAGTTAGAGCATCTAATAAGGAAGGTGGGGGTTTGTGTATATACATAAAAAACTCAATATTATTCAAAGTTAAACCAAATTTAAGTTCAACTACTAACGATTACGAATCGTTATGTATTGAAATTATTAACAAAACCCCAAAAAATATCGTCATTCATGGTTTATACAGACCGCCTTCAGGAAGCATTAAGGTATTTGAAAACCACATTAAAAAAATAATTAAAAATAAATCGTCTATGAATAAAGCTGTATATTTTATTGGTGATATCAATCTCAATATATTAGATTATGAAAATAATATATATATTAAAAACTTTTTTAACACTATTTTTCAAAATAGCTATATTCCACTAATCAATAAACCAACGCGAATAACTAAGGAAAGTTCAACATCCCTAGATCAAATTATAACAAATGAATTTATAAATGAAAATATAAGAACAGGAATATTTACAACTGACGTGTCTGATCACTTTCCGATTTTTATCCTATCGCAAAAATGCATATATAATGCCCAAAATGAACGGGAAAAAATAATTAAAACACGTTTAATAACCGACACTTCTATTAGTCATTTTTATAAGCTTCTATCCTGTGTTAACTGGGACACCCTAAAACTAAATCTAAACGCCAATAAAGCGTATGATATTTTTCTAACAGAGTTTCTTAATCTTTATAACAAGGCATTCCCAGAAGTTACTAAAGTAATCAAAACAAAAACACTTTTAAACCCTTGGATCACGAAGGGCATTCTTAAATCTTCAAAAAAAAACAACGCTTATATAACAAGTTTCTTAAAAAAAGAACTCTTAAAAATGAAACTACCTATAAAAACTATAAACGGCTATTTGAGTCAATTTTAAAACGCTCAAAGAAACGTTACTATTCTGAACAATTAATAAAGCACAAAAATGGTTCTAAAAAAACTTGGCATATTATTAAGGAGGTAATTGGAAAAAAAAGCTTATACAGAAATTTACTTCCTCTAAATCTTAAATTTAATAACAAACAAATTGTAAATAAATCCTTAGTCGCTGAAACACTTAACCAGTTTTTTGTAAATATAGGTCCTACTTTATCATCTAATATAGCAACTACTCAATCACACTTTAGTTCGTACTTAACCTCAACCAACCTTAATGTTATGTCTAATTATAAACTTACAGAAAAAGAATTACTAGACGCAGTCTCTTTATTAAAACCCAATAAAAGTTTAGGATTTGATGATATAAGTAGTAATGTCATTATCAAATCAATAAAACAAATTACAATTCCATTACTACATATTTTTAATTTATCTCTAAAACAGGGCGTTTTTCCAGATAACCTAAAAATTGCAAAAGTCATTTCAGTGTTAAAATCAGGTGATCCTTCCGATGTTACGAATTATAGACCAATCTCAATTCTTTCTTGTTTTTCTAAAATATTAGAGCGGGTTATGTATAATAGACTATATTCCTTTTTAAATGTTAATAATATTCTTTTTCATAAACAGTTTGGATTTAAATCTGGTCATTCAACTGATCATGCAATCACTCACCTTGTTCATGATATATTTAAAGGGTTTGATGAAGACAAGTATACCCTAGGTGTATTTATCGATTTAAGTAAAGCTTTTGACACTGTCAATCATCAAATCCTTCTATCCAAACTGAAAAGTTATGGTATAATAAATACTAATTTGTCCTGGTTTGATAGTTACTTGTCTAATAGAAAGCAGTTTATTTCATATGATAGCGGAAAAACGGAATATAAGTCAATCACCTGTGGTGTTCCTCAAGGATCAATTTTAGGACCACTTTTATTTCTCGTTTATATTAACGACTTATATAAATTTTCTAACATTTTAAACTTAATTTTGTTTGCAGATGATACAAACTTGTTTTATTCTAGTAAAGATATCAGTAAATTATTTCAAACAGTAAACAAAGAACTTGAAAAATTAACCCAATGGTTCAAATCAAACAAACTATCTTTGAATATCAATAAATCCAAATACACTTTGTTCCATCGTCTTCATAAAAAACAAGATATTCCATTAGAACTTCCTGATCTTTTTATTGATAACGCATTATTAAAAAGAGAGCAATCAATAAAATTTTTAGGTGTGGTTCTGGATGAAAATTTAACCTGGAGGGACCACATAGGTCTAATTGAAAATAAAATATCAAAAAATATAGGTGTTTTGTATAAAGCCAAGCAGTTTTTAAATCTATCTTGTTTAAAAAACTTATATTTTTCTTTAATTCATTGCTACTTAAATTATGCAAACGTTGCTTGGTGCAGCACAAACGCAACAAAAGTAAAAAAACTGTTTAGTAAACAAAAACAGGCAATAAGGATAATTACAAACGTAGACCGTTTCTCTCACACTCAAACATTATTTAATAAACTTAATATTCTAAATGTATATAAACTAAACCTTTACCATATTCTTATCTTCATGTTTAAACTTGATAAAAAAATATCACCAATGTTATTTAATTCACTTTTTGAAAAAATAAACCACATATACCCTACCAGATTTTCAAAAAACAATTACATTCAATCCAAAACACATTATTCAGCAACCAAATTCTCAATTGCTAACCGAGGTCCTAAGCTGTGGAATACAATATTAAATAATGAGCTGAAATCTAATTATTCTTTAAACCAGTTTAAAACAAAACTTAAGCAATTACTGATGATACATGAAAATGAATTAAAGTTCTTCTAAAAAGCTTTTTAAACTAGCAAACAAAAACAAAAATTAACCTACTAATTACTCTTTAATATTATATTTAATATTCTAAACAATAGTCTGCTATTGTAAATGTATTTCTTATCTTATAAGTTTTGAATTTACAAACGATTTTTTTAAGTTTTATTATTTGAAATACTAATTACTAAAAATATTGTAAAATTTTATAATTTCAATTTTTATTAAAAAAAGTTATTGTAAATTCTTTTTGTAATATTAATACTTATATATCATCTTATTTTACTAATCAGTTCTTAAATATAAATACTCTTTGAATTACTAAATATTTTAAACGTTATATATTTTATTTTTTGCATTTTGTTAAAACATTTTATTTGATGAATATGCATTTTTTTGGGGGGGGCTTAATGATAAGATGAATTTTGTCTTCTTCAAGCCCCAGTCATGTAAATATTTGTTTTTATAAATTACGAGTGTAAATTATTTTCAATCGGCAAATATAATACTAAAATAAAAATTAAAAAAAAAAAAAAAATCCAGGGTGTATTGATATTCTTTGTTGTTATTGCTTTTTCTATGATAGGGAAATTAACTTCATAAACAGAAAAAAAAGTTTTGAAAAAAGTTTTATAAATATTATTAGCGTTATCATCAAAATTTATATTTTTCCAATGCATTAATGATAGTTGGTCTTTAAATAACTTGATATTAGTCTCATTATAAATGCGTTTTCTTATTACTTTTTTGGTATTGATGTTTCTTACTGAGTTTGTTTTATTAAGTTTCAGAAGTAAAGGAAAATGATCTGATATATCAGTTTTTATGATACCTAATTGTATATTATTATTGAGAATATCAGTAGTTATAATATTATCTATAAGAGTCGTTGTATTTATTGTAACTCTTGTGGGTCGATTTATTAAAGTAACTGACCCTGTTTCAAAAATTGCGTCATAAAAATTTATGGTCGTCATTATAGAGAAAACAGTTCATATTTAAGTCTCCGACTATATAGTTTTCTTTTTTATCATTATTTCCTTTTTTTATGATTTGTTGTAAGAACATGCTCAGGTTTTCGCTCACGCCGTCAGGTGGCCGATAACAACAGCTTAGTAAAATGTTTTTAGTTTGATTATTTGTAATTTCAATAGTTACAACTTCTTTATCGCTGTCAGAAACGCTCAAATCATTCCTAAAACAATACTCAAAATTTTCGTGAACATAAATTAATACTCCACCGCCGCGCTTATTCGTTTTTCTCTCCATAGAAATTATATTAAAGTGAGGAATATCAAAATTACTATTTTTTCATCTACTGTGATCCAAGTTTCAGTTAAACAAATAATATTAAAAATGTGTTTAGCTTCTTCTAATAGATCTAAAAGTTTTTCATAATTGCATTTCAAACTTCTTATATTGAGGTGGAGAATTACAATTTGCTTATTACTTTTTTCGCGAGCATTCTTAAAAAGAAACCCTTCTAGTTGGTTCGGAAAATGATAAGAACAATCGGATAAAATACTGCGATAAAAATTATTTTCAGGGTCTAGGTTTTCTTCTGAAGAAAAGAGATTTGTTTCATATAAATTAAAAAAAAGGGATTCATAATTATTAGTCATAGCCATGATAATAGATGGAAAAAAAAAAAAAAAAAAAAAGGATTTCTTTTTAGAAGTGCTAGTTATTTGTTAAGATTGTTTTCAAAATTTTTATTAAGATAAACAATTTTGTCATATCTTACCAATACATTTTCACCATTTGAGCGCCTTTGTTTAACTTCCGCAAATAACTTTTTCCGAATGACAACGGTCTCACGAGAAAAGTCTTCGTTAATGAAGCAATTTGTGCCTTTAAGTCGATGAGATTCTTTCAAGATTCTTATTTTGTCTTTATATTTCTGCAGGTTAAGAACTATTGTCCTCGGTCGTCCATCTTTCTTCAATCCAGTGCGGTGGGCACGCTCAATTTCGATATTTTTCAGTCCAAGATTTTGCCAGAAGAATGCTTGAACTTTTTTTTCAGAGTCCCCCCATGATTCTTGTCCATTTTCATCAACTCCATCGATTCGTAGGTTGTTTCTTCTTGATCTATCTTCCAGGTTTCGTTGCTTTTCCTTCATATATTTTTCAATATTAGTATGTTCGAATTTTTTATCAAGTTGTTTATTGTTGTTACGTATTTTTTTGTCAACTAGTTCTTCGTTGTAGTTTAGACCTTAACATCTTCCAATACCTTTGAGAGTTCTTTAATTTTGTTTACATCCACGTTGATATTTATCTCAGCTTTGTCTAATCTGTCATTAATGATTTTTATATTAGCGCCTATAATATCGATAACAGTTTTCTCTTGTTTACGAAACATTTCTTCAGTTTCTTTTTTGAATTCTTTAAACATTTCTTTTAACATTGTTTTAATTTCTTTAAGTGTTACTGCCATAGTATATATGTGTGATAAAAATAGAGATAAGTTTTTCTTAAGATTAAACTTGAATATTTTTCCAAATGTAAAGTACAAATGCAAATGTTTTTTTTTTTTTTTAAATTCTCCTCGCAGTAAAATTGCGTCCGCTCTTGTTGAATGCTTGCGTTGAACGGTTGCGGTTTCAATGAACACTAAAAAAAAGTCACTAACTGGTGACATATTTTGAACCAGAAAAGTATTTTTTCTTAATTTCTAAATTCTGTTTCATATAATTCTGCAGCAAATTTTCTTAACATAACAAATTTGTAACAAAATATGTCTCTCAACAGCGTATAATTTGTGACTTGCGCTAATATTTTATGCTTATATATTATTTATATAAATCCATCTATCCACCTTAAAAGTTTTAAAAACGGAGAGTGGATATTTAACAGAATTTCTGTTTTTGCTTCAGGTTCTCGTTTGATGACTTTTAGTCATACGTAAAACCTTATTTGTTAATAAAAAGCAGCTGAATAGCTTAAATATATAATAAATTTTCGGTGGTATTTATAGTCATTTCAAAACATGACTAACTGACTTTTGCTACAGTTGATTTGCCATTTTAACTTCCAATCCAAATTAAGCTGATACGCTGCAAAATGTCTTTACATTCTTTTAAAAATTTATGGGCTTGTGAAACGAAATCCGTATAATAAACTTTGGTTTATCAATAAAGCATTTCATTTTTCCATATGAGATTCCGTAACATAGTCAATTTGGCTCAGCGATAATTTTGAATAAATATTTGAAGCGCCGCATTTTAACTAACTTGTACCATCTTGTTTAAATTATTTTTCTCTTTCGCATGAAAAAAGAAATGTATGTAACAAATAAAAAGGGAATAATAAAACTGAGCTGATCGTAGCAATTGCTTCACTTGCTACGCCTAGATCCGCTAAAATATTAGCGCTGAAGATGTTAACATTTTAAAATTAATAAATATGTATTAAATTACAATTAAGTAAAAAAACGTTATTTGTAACTTAAATGAAACTTTTACTTTAATCAATCATATATATTCTGAAAAACAATTTCATGGACATTTACAAATAGTATTCTAATAATCTTAAGTAAACACCAAAAATATAGATCTTTATATATATAATTAGTATCAATTATAAGAAAAGCAATTTTAATAGTAAAAAATAATATTTATAGTAATAAACATTAGAACCACAATAGCAATAGAAAAAACAACAACAATAACAATTATAATAGTTATTATAATAACAAGAATAATTAAAATAGTAAGTCAATTGTTTTTATTAACACGATAGCTAAGTATACATATAAGTTAGTTATAAACATTTGACTAATGAAGCGTAACAACTAACAAGGACATAAAACAGTTATTTAAAGTGAAAATAATAATATAGGAATAATAATATTAAAATTAAAAATAATAATAAATGTGGCTACAATAAACATTTAAAATTAAAAGAAATAATTCTATAACAAAAATATGATAAAAAATTAAACATAAAATTAAGAAAAACAAAAAAGCATTAAAAAAATGATTAAGTTTAATATTGTTACATGCATACACAAACATAAATATAAAGATATATACAGTTACCCACATGCATAGATACGCACATACTTGCACATAAATAGTATTTATTTGCAAATATGTGTGTATTTATTAAATATGTTTAATAAATATGTGTATTAATACATGTATATAAATATGTGTATTAATACAACATAAAATAAAAAAATTTATACCGATGCAAACAACGCACTAAAACATAACAATATGAACTATTCACTACAATGCCCAATGAAGAATACAAAAACATAAAACAACAACAAAATTCGTCCCTTAAAATTAATAAAAATTTATTCTCTTTCCTTTCTTCGAAAACGGAGCAATTTTTATATTTTATTTTAATTCTTTTTATTTACTTTTCTATTTTTGAATGTTTTTTTTTAACTTTGGTTTCTTTTTTTTTCCTTGTTAATTTGTTTCATTTGGCTTTTAATTTTTTGTTTGTTTTTTGCTTTTTCATTTCTTTCTTTTTCTTTTCTTCACTTTATTTATTTTCATTTTATAAAATTTTCTTATTTTATTCTTTTTTCTTTATCTTTTATCTACAAAACTTTCGAATATTTTTATTTTGACAACAAAAATCGTTTGAAGAAACAAATGGCGAAAACTTTAAAACCTAAAAATAATTATCATGAACATAAAAATATTTAGTAAAGCGAAAATTTAAATAACTTTATTTTTTCAATATTATAAACTATATTTAATATTTTATTTAAAAAATAAATATTAAACAAATACAACAAAAATGTTAAATAGTAAACAAAAGATTTCCACAAAACGTTATTAATATTTTCAAAATTTTAAAACCTCGATTTTACATTACCTTTATGTTATTGAAAATTAATTCATAACAGTGTAAAAGAAAACAAAAATAATTTTAGTTTTTATTTATTTATAACTATATATTTTATATGCAATTTAATAAAAATTATAATTAATGTCAATAAATAAGAAACTTAAACTAAAATTTTAAACACTCATTTTAAAAACTGCTGAAAAAAAATAAAAACTTTTTAGTATACTATTATTGAAAGAATTATGTTGCATAATAATAATAACAATAATAAAAATGAATGTTTATATTTTATTAATTTAAATTTTTAAACATTAAAAATATAAAAATAAAATATTATTAAAAATAAATCATATTATTAAAAACAATTTGCCTATTTAAAAACATATTTTAATTATAAAATAATATATTAGATATTTCATTTATTATATTATAATTATTGTTTATATTTTATTTAAGACACTAAATATTTTTCTGCGTTATAAAGTTTTTTAATTCATCGAGGGCATCAAATATTTTTCCACGGTATCTGATTACCAACCACTTGATATTTGAACAACGAATCCATTCATAAATCTCTTCAATGAAATCGATGTCTTTGTGAAGTAAAAGATTTAATCCTTCACAAAGATTAATCCACGGAAGAAAATTTTCTTCAAAATCTTTTTTTGTTATGAAATAACGTGAAATGCGTATCTCCAACACTTCAATCTTATCTTTCGGTTTCATTCCTTCGAATTTAATTGGACAACGAAATTCGACTTCGCGAACATTTTTTGAACATTGAATTGTAAGATTTTTTTCTTCATGACTTAAAATATTTTTTGTAACAAATAACTTCGATAACTTTCTTCCAGATTTAATGTAATGATTTACGAAATAATTTTCACAAGAAGTTTGGTAAGAAGTTTTTCTATTGTCAATCCAAATCTCCCACCACTCTTGCTTATTGACGAATAATTTTATTTCATCAGTAAATGATGATTGACTTTCATAAAAACATTCAATGAATAAATTAACGTAAATATTTTTAAGTTGATATTCGTTTTCATTATCACTTTGCCAAGATTTATCAAGATTGGAATCAATACGATCTAAAGAAAAATATAAAATAACAAATAAAAGTTAAAATAATAATCGAAATTATAATATTATATATATTATAATTTTCTACATATTAATACATAGATAAATATTAAATTATAATTAAATTAAAGTTATAAACTGTTATGATATGTTATCATACACATATTTAACATTTTATTTATTTAAAAATAATTTTTATTTATCACATTTTTGAAACAAAGAAGATTCATTTTATTATAAATGTAACATGCTTGAAATAATATATAACAAATTAATTTATATAAACAAAAAAAATACTTCGTTATTCGTTCCAAACAAACATAGAAATTGATTTATATTTACAAAAATAACATCGCTTAGTTGTTTTAATAATACTCAATGAAATCGTTCTTTATTCAAACACAGATTTTAAATAAAAATTTGTAAATCGAATTTGTAAAAAAAAAAAAAAAGTTAAGTTTAAAAAGATTAAATCGAAAATCTCTTTCGACAATCTTTTTCTGAAATAAGTTGTGTATATGTAAATAAACCATAAAAAACTCAATGAGTGAGAGTTTAAATATTCGATAAATTTCTAACTGGTTTGAAACTTAAAACAAAATAATAAAAATAAAAAAATCAACTCAAAGAGAACTATTAATATGTTTTATAATATAAAATTTAATATTTTGATAATTTATATTTTATAATATAAATAATATGTGATGCAATCCGAATCTCTTAATAACAGTTTTCTCTTAATAAATAAAATCTTAATTCTCTTAAAAAATAAAATCTTAATTCACAGAGGAATAAGAAATACTTATAAAAAGAAATAAGAACAGCTCACAAAAAGCAAAAGATAATAACATTAAAACTTAAAAAAAAAATTAATAGGCAAAGTCATAGTTAAAAATAATTTGATTGCTAGCAGGGTTGTTAAAGCAAAGCTACCGGGTTGTTAAAACAACGCTACCAGGGTTGTTAAAACGTAGTTACAAAAGTTGTTAAAGCATCGCTACCAGGGTTGGCGTCAAATAAATTTGATCAAATACGTTAATTCTAGATTTCCAGATAAAAATTAAAATACAAGAATGTGTAAGCGGCATTTTCCAAACCTAATACAATATTCATATTTTAGGTTAAAGAAAAAATACCAAGAATTTCTCAAGACAAACCATATGGTATACTAAATAGAAGAATGAAAGCAAATACTTAATAACATATTTTTTAATCAATTTAATGTTAAAAAATGAAAAAACAACAACAACGAATCTCTTGGTTTCTACCAATAAAATTGAAAAAGTTTAGTTTAAGAAATATTTCAAAAAACAAATGTTACAAGTCGTTAAAATTTTTATTTCACAGAATCATTTTACGAATATACTTTTTTATTTTATATAGGGGAACCTGTTGTACCTTTGACCACGTTGTACCTTTGGTCACTCTACTCTGTTGGCTTACTATTATTATTTAAAAAAAACGGGAAGTGTCATTTGAAATAGTAGTCCATGACAACTCTTCTTACAGTAAAACATTATACTTGGGATAGATGGTATTGATCCACAAGCAATTATAAGTTTTGACTCTTAAAAAGTAAATATTTGTGTTAATCTTATTCTGATTTTAAAACTGTGATAAATTGTTGTTTGATTCATCTACGACATTATAAACATTACCCAACATCTTTTTTTTGTTATGGAAAATTTTGGATGATTATGTCTGACCGTAAATGGGGATTAAGACGATAACTGTTAAAGAAACCCATCTCGTGTACCTTTGACCAATAAAAACTGCTTCCTCGGTAATTTGCAGACTTGATTGCGGTAATTTGAGGGCAAGATTATAAAATTTTTAATCTGCCTTATTAGGCGTCGTCTGTGCTTTATTGCTTTTTAATGCAAAATTGTTTCTAGTATCATGATGATGAAATAATTCCATTGAATTTTAATGCAATTCACTATTTATTCTTGAACCACTACTACACTTAGAATAATCAATTTTGTTAATTTAGTTAGTTGGACAGCTGAAGCAATATTATTGTCAAGTTCATTTTATTACCTAGTTTCTGCTCAGCTATAGGGAATTAAATGTATAGTTACTTAATTTTGTTAATATATTTTAGTTTTAAAATGCCAAGGAGCAAGATTGGTGTTTTTCGCAAAAAGATTTCCGAAAATGGATATGCTAAATGCAGTGAATTTTGTGCTTCAACAAAAAATGAGTTTAAGTGAAGCTGCAAGACATTGCAACATTAAAAAGTCAACTTTAATATATCAGTTAAAGCAGTTTAAAAAATCTGGTAGTTGCGAATATTTATATTCAAATACAAACCAAAAAAAGTATTCTCAACTGAAGAAGAATTAATTTTGGTAAACTACTTGGCAGATGCTGCAAATATGCATTATGGACTTACATTAAAGCAGATAAGATCCTTTGCATATGAGTATGCTTTAGCAAATCATAAAAAAATTGAAACTTCATGGATGAAAAATAAATGTGCAGGTGAACAATGGCTGCGAGATTTTCGCAAAAAATATAATAACAAGCTATCTCTACGTAAACCACAACCTACAAGTCTTGGTAGATCTTCTGCATTCAATAGAGAAACTGTAAGAATTGTATATAAAAATTACAAAAATGTTTTAGAACGTTATCATTTTGACCCATCAAATATTTGGAACTGTGATGAAACAGGAATTACCACAGTCCAAGTACCACCAAAAATTCTAGCTCCAAAAGGCAAAAAACAAATAGGGAGCATAACTAGTGCTGAACGAGGCAACAATGTAACAATGATTGCAGCCATTAATGCTACTGGAAATAGCATCCCACCATTACTTGCATTTCCACGTGCTAAATTCAAAGACTACATGTTAAACAATTGTCCTCCTGGAAGTGTAGGAGCAGCTAATAAGTCTGGATGGTCAAATGAAGTCATTTTTGTGCAATTTCTTGAACATTTTATTAGTAATGTGCGACCGTCAATTAAAAAACCTGTTCTTTTATTAATGGATAATCATGAGAGTCATGTAAACATTTCTGTTATTGAGTTAGCAAAAAAATCAGGCATAGTTTTAATGACATTTCATCCTCACACAACCCATAAAATGCAACCTCTTGATCGTGGTGTTTTTGGACCATTTAAAACTTTTTATAACAATGCCATGAATAACTGGATGATATCACCAGGCAATGCTGGTAAACCAGTCACAATTTATGATATATCTTACCTTGTTGGTCAAGCTTATCCTCATGCTTTTGTACCAAATAATATTATAAACAGTTTTAAATGTACTGGATTTTATTCATTTAATGAAAATATTTTTACTGATATTGACTTTTTAGCTGCAAATGTTACTGATAGGCCAATAGTGAATACTGAAGCTTGCCTTTCTAATGAGATTATTGATGTTAAAACTGCTCCATCCAGTGTACCATCAACGTCATCTATTGTTTTAGGGGAAATCCCTACTGTGAGTTTACCATCAAGATCAATTGTTTCACTTGAGATAATACGACCTCATCCTAAAGCCAAATTAAGAAAAACAAATACTTCAAAAAGACGTAATAGAAAATCATGTATTTTAACTGATACCCCTGAAATTAAAGTTATTCTAGATTCAAAATCTAATAACCAACAATTTAAAAAGACCTCTTCAAGCAAAAGAAAAAAAATGGCAAAGCAGATTATTTTTAGTCAGTCTGACATATGTTTAAATGATGAAAGCTCTAATGAAATTGATTTTGGAGTAAATATACTTGATAATGAAAGTGAAATTGTTTCTGGAGATTTTTTAATTGTCAAGTTGGCTGGAAAGAAATGCTCTAGATTTTATGTAGCAGAAGTTTTAGAAGTTGTTGGTATAGTTTACAAAATTAAGTATCTTAAGAAATCAGGAGACTTTTATAACAAGTTTATAAGAGAAGATGACAATCTTTATGATTTGGAACTTAAGGATATTATTATGAAACTTCCACCACCAAGTATTAGTCATGGTTCATCTAAGCGTCAGTATCTTATGTTTGATGTTGATCTGACTATTTGCAATAGTTAATATATTTTACTCTTTTATCATTGTATTTTTTGTTGTCATCATTAAGATATTTTCTATAAAAAGCATTATGATCATATGTAAATGAATATAGACCGCCAGCTAACATAAGTTATAAAAATATATTTTTGCTCTTTTCTTATCTAAAATAATAAAAATAACTGTATATATTAGAAAATATGTTTTGTACAATTAAATCGCGTTTAAAGTTTTGGACCTTAATCCTAATTATTTCATGTAAGTAGCATCTAACTAAAGAAAATATGTGACTTTATCTAAATAGTTATAATAACTGATTTTATTGTAAAAAATTAGTAATACTGAGTATCGTAACTTTAATACACAAGTCTTTGCAAGATTGTAAGGATTGATTTTTCTAGTTTTTTTTTAGACAATTAGGATTGATTACAAAATAATTAGATTTTTTTTATTGATATAAGATGGACCAAAAGTTTCTATATAATATATAACAAGCTAAAATATTAAAAAGGGTTCAAACATTGCATGATTTTTTAATAATAACATTTTGGTCAAAGGAACAACGCGCATCGGTCAAAGGTACAACGTACGTGTTGTACCTTTGACCAATAGACTTCTTTTTTTAAAACGCGGGAAAAAGATACTTCTTGGTCAAATAAAAAAAAAGTTCTAAGTATAATTTTTGGGCAAAATATAAGAGAATATTATAAAGTTTGAATGGTTTGGATTTACTCAATAGGCTACGCAAAAAACGCCTTAAAGCAAAAAGTGGTCAAAGGTACAACAGGTTCCCCTATTTGATATTTCTCTATATTTTTAAGCTAAAGTAACAGACGTTCTTGGCAAAAATTAAACATGCGTTGTAAGCAGAAAAAAACAAAACAAAAATTCCTAACCGGAATAATTTCATGGTAATTAGACGATTAAAACTTGAACCGACTGTTAATTAACAAACAAAAAAAAGTACGAAATCGTGGAAATATATATAGTTATTTTAGAGATTGAAAAGAAAGTCAATTAAAAATACAATCGATTAACATCTTAAAGTGTTGAAAAAGCATTATGAGAAGTTTGATTTTGATGTTTATATTTTAAAAAAAAAGAGCTATAAATTAAAATCGAAATTAATTTAAAAATGTTAAATTGATATCAAACCTTTTGTTTATTCTAGTATTTTTATAAAATAGTTTAATAGACCAAAAAATAATGATTTGCTTGATATTTATACAAAAAGTTGTTTTAAGTTATGGTTTTTTAACAATTTGAATTTAGTTTCAAAACAAAATTTTTTAAATTAATAACTAATTACGACAATTAAAACTGATGTATACTTACAACTTACTAAGTTTAAAAACTTAAGCTATCAGTGTTAAGTTCAATGTGACGAAATGATTAGAATGACAAAGTTCAAAGTGACAAAATGATTAGATTACTTAAAACATTATAAAACAAAAAAAAATAATTGTGAGATTTTGAATATTAGAAAGTCGATCATCGAAGTTCAAAAAATCATTCAATAAATTCGAACAAAATTAATGAAATTATAACCGTATTGGTAATAGATAAACTTATCGAAACTATCCATGGCTTACTATAGTGGCAGGCCAAGTAAACCTACGGTTTTTATAAAAATTGTAGGCGAAATTTTTTTTAATATACATTTGTAATATGGCGCATTCTAGAGAAAGAACGTGGTCTTTTAATTTATTATGTGATAAATTTCACTTATATGTATATTAAATTTGCTTTATTTTCAGAGCTAAATAATTAGATTCTTATAATATGGTTTTTAAGTGTTGTGTCACTGGATGCAGAGGTAACTACGATGTCACAAGAATGAACTCATTAGTGTTCATTGGGGGAAAAAAATATTTTCATGATATGGTTGCTAGGGCGTTTGAATATTTTTCATTGTCAAGAACCCTTTATTCAGGCTTATGTGATGATTATGAAATACCAAGTATATCGCTGATAACAAAATTGATGTCTAAAGTTAGAAATGTAAAAATGATGGTTTTTTGAAGTTTTATTTTGATAAATGTTTTATTTCTCAAAGAAAGGTAATTTTACTAATTAATAAAATTTATGTTAAACCAAAACTAACATATCAAGAAGGTAACATTTTTGGTAAATCTGTTAACTCCCCAAATGAATTGGCAAAAACAGTTTTGGGTTTAATGATTTATTCATTGTGGAAAAAAGTTTTTGTATAAGGCTTTGCAAGTATTAGGTTTAGATGCCAGTTTTTAATATAATCAAACAATGAAATAAAACACAGAAAAATGCCAAGAACTCTGTTTTACTTATAATTAGATCTCAAAAATAATCAGATCTCAAAAAGTTTATTCAATTTGAAAAAGATTCTATAATAAAATTGTCTAAACTTAATGAAACTGCAATTTTTCCTGAACCAATTAAACATCAAAATGTGTCAACTTGTTTAAAAGTATTTTGTGATGAGACTTTAGCTGCTTTAGAAGCTCATCCATCAATAGAAAATGTTGATGATACCACATTTTTTTATCTATTCTAATCAAATTTTTCAAAATTGTTAATGTTAAAGGAATTTATGAGCATATCTGTAAGAGAGTTAAATCTTGTGTTTTTTCATCAAACATTGATAAGCGAATAAACTTTCTTTTAAATTTGGCTGATATGGTCCAAAAATAATGGCACCTGATAAGGTCAAAGAATTAAACATTTAACTAAAGATGCCTCTCGTGCTTTTTCTCATGCGTGTTGTGGAATGGTTGAACTAGTAAAACATTTATTAATTACAAGTCATAAGTATGTTTGTATTGGACATTTTACTAAATATCCTTTTGGAAAGCATTTGGAAAACTTTGACAAGGATCAGGTGGTACCTATAAATGTTCAGCAAATATTGCAAAAAGTTGACATTAAAAAGACAAAACTTTGCTTGAATATTGGTATCATTGTTAAGGATTTAGAATCTTTATTGAGCCATTTGTGTGACAAATAATTATGTAATGCAAGATGATACTTTGTTCAATGTTTTTCATAATCTTAAAGTTATTGAAAGTGATTTATCTAAAGAATTTAAAATGTGTTTGGTTTATATTGCTGGTTATGTCAGTAGAGAAGATCCTCCAGTTGAAGATATATCATTTTGATTCAACTAACTCGGAGAATATGTCAGAGAGATTAATTATGGTGGCTCAAATTTGCCTAACAATAACATTTATCATTGGTTATTTTATTCATCCATTTTGTTTCACCATCTTTTTGTCTGTTGTGTTAGCTTATCTAACTGCTTTTTGATGATATCTGACTTTTATGGATTTACCAATGTTTCTAAAAAGCATTGCAGAATCCATACCAATATATTTTTAAACATTTATTGCCATCTTTATACTTTGCGATCTTCATAGGAACCCAAATATAAAATTTTGAAGCTATCTTAAATGTGAATTATATATATATATATATATATATATATATATATATATATATATATATATATATATATATATATATATATATATATATATATATACATAATATATATATATATATATATATATATATATATATATATATATATATATATATATATATATATACATAATATATATATATATATATATTTAAACTAATTGTAGTTTGATTTTGGAAAAGTTTAAGCATTTTTTCTTAACAATTTAGAGCTTTTATTTAATAAAATTTTGTTAAATAAAACAAAGTGAACTAAAAAACAACTCACCTAACAAATTAAAAAACAATACATTAACCTATTAAACAAGTTAAAAAACAATATCCCAAAGTTAAGAAGCTTGAAAAACAATCATTCTAAAATGCCTAAATTTTCTAATTCTAAATTTTCGTAAAATAAATTTGCGAAATAATTTTTGAAAGTAATTTGCATCAAATTATGTAATAACAAATATAATAAATAACTCAATATTTATTTTATAGCCATTTTTTATTTTTATTTTGTTTCAAAAACAACTTAAGTGATTTTAATCAAGTTTTGGTAGTAGTATAAAATTAAATAAATATATATCATATACATGATAAAACTATAGAACAAGAAAATATTTAGGATTGGCAGAAATACTCTACTTACCCCCAAAATAATTTGCATTAACAGAAATACTGTTTTTTTTAGAAAAATAAGGTAAAAATTTATATATTTTTCATATCTTATTAAGCTGCTCCATGTTTATATACAATAATCTATATTAATAACTATTAGAACTTACCTAAAATAGAATACAAAAGTTTTTCAAAGGAATTTTTTGAAGGATTCAAGTTAAAAAGAAATTTTAATAAACTATTTTGACTTTTATTAGTTAATCCACAAATCATGGATAAGCAACTCTCCAGCTTTTTATTGGCTAAAATCTCTTCGATACTTAAACAATTGTAAGCATATACAGATGCACAAAACTCCATTATTGTTAAGTGTGCAAATTGATAATAACATCCCAGATTTGTTTCAATCTTTTCTATAAATCCAAAAAGATTACTTTCAATTTTATCAAAATCAATGATAAAAGTTTGAATTTCTTCTTCTGAAAAAATTACTTTATTTTCAACAAACAATTCATATGCAACTTTACAAATATTTAAAATATATTTTTTATTGGAATTCTCTTCAATTATTTTATTGATCAATTTATTTGTTTTTATGATGTGATTTTGAAAAAAGTATAAAAAAATACTTGCATATAAATTTGTCATTGTCAAGAAAGAATTTTTATTTATTTCTTTTGAATCACTAATAATTTTACACATGGAACATAAATAAAATGGAACAGACGCCATGGCTTTTGCAATTGGAGAACCATATAAAGTTTCTTTAACAACATCTTTTTTTTCATCACTAACTTTTTTTTCTATATAGTCATGTATTCCTTTTTGGTTAAATCCCATTATTTGAATGGTTAACTTATTTCGATGCTCTGTAGATACACTTTGGTATTGATCAATTGCATAAACTCTACCAGCAACTACATATTTGTAGTTTTGAATTTCTGTTAAAGCATTAACGATTGGATAGTTACAACTTGAACTGCGATTTATCAATTCATTTAAAAATTTAAACTCATCTAATCCATCAATTATAAACAATGCAGGATGATTACTAATTTTGAAATCGTTTATAATATCTTTGTAAAAAACATTTAGTAATTCATTTATATTAGAAATATTTGGATATTGATTAAGCCTTCTGCATTCCAAATAAAACACAAGTTCAACATTTCTCCAAATTAAATTGCTTGACCAATCAAGCAAACATTTTTGAAGCAACCATGTTTTTCCAATACCAGCTATTCCAGATATTAATATTACAGACTTTTCTTTTGTAAAAATTTTGCTATATGAAATAGGTGTATAGTTCATTTGCTTTTCAAGAAATTTTTGTCGTTCAAAACTATAAACAACATCTCTTTGAGTATCAACTGCATTAACGATACATAGATCAACAAAGTTATCCATTAGATGAACATATGCAGGTGCTTTTAACGGTGGTTGAATTTCATTTACTTTTTCATACGTTTCACGATAATAATTTTTCAGTGCTGTGCACATCTCTGATGTATCTAAATACAAATAATTCATCATCATCTTAAATATTTTAATATGCACAGGTATCGTAGTTTTGTATTCAGAAACTATACATTTTATTTCTGAAACAAGTATCATAGTTTTGTATTCAGAAATTTTACATTTATTTCTACAATTTGAATTTTCTATTTATTCGAATACTCAACCAAGATTTTATTTATATTTTTGTTATTTTGAGTGAAGAGTTTCTTATTACACTTTGCGATTGGTTCTTTTTAAGCATATGGCAATAAAAAGGCTGGATAGACAATGATTACTCTACTTTTATTGTTAAAACATTAAAAAAAAAAAAAAAAGTGACAAAAAAACAATACATTTTACATTGTTGTGCCTGAGTGAGTTAGTACATTTTGTGACAATTATTTTAGTAAATTAATTGAGTAAAAAATATTTGTGTGTTTTTGATTTCTTTTCAGATATTTTTATTACCCATACACCTCTTATCACTCATTATTACATTAACCATGTTTGAATGTTGTGATTTTATTCATTATTACACCAACCATATGTTTGAATGTTGTGATTTTATTCATTATTACACCAACCATATTTGAATGTTGTGATTTTATTCATTATTACACCAACTATTTGTTTGAATATTGTGATTTTAGAGAATTATAAAGAAAAAAAGTCAACCGTACATAAAAAGAGGTTATATACCCCTGATCATAATCATTATTATTATTAAACAATAATTACCTCTCTTGACACAAAACTTGCTATCAGCATCTGGTGGATTTGAAGAAACTAATAAGAAAAAAAAGGAATTAATTCTAACAAACTTATAAAACATTAATAAAATTATTAATTCTGAAAAACTTCTCATTAAAGTTTATTTATTATTGTAGTTATCTTCTTATCTAACATACTTATTAGAAGGAATTGCTAATTTATTTAAAGGAAAGTTTAAGGAATCTTATTCTCAAAATTGAATATGAGATTCTTATAAAAAACAAATTTTGGTTTTTTAAAAACTTTAAAGCACAATTTTCATATAAGTACATATACACTATAAGCCTTTAAACAAGAATGCTTTTAAATTTGTATAACTTTGATGGTAAATTTTTAAAATTAAATTTTAATCTGAACAAATTTTGAAAATTTGAACATCAATCCAGAAATTTACAGAAAGTAATGACTAATCGGCTAACGACTGTAAAGTTATATAAAGTTATATAAAACAATCCAAGTCTTTCTTGATTTAACCAAACATTTGACCCGTTTTGTTAGAAGAAATACAAACTTGATTTTATACTTGAGATTTGTACTAAAAAACACTTCTCATTCAACTGCATACTGTTTTTATAATATGAAATACTCATTGTTGTTACTGCCATAATGCACAACTACACATTTTGATATGTCATATTGCAGAAGTTAAGTAATTTAAGTAATTTGAATTTTAAGTAATTGAAAAACCATTTTTGTATCATCGACATACAGTTTGGTAACATTCAACAATTTTCTTGCAGGGTCATTGACAATAATATTCTGAAAAATAATTTATTCTACCTTCTTGACACTATTATTAAAATATGCTCTTAAATTTATTATTGTTATTAAATTATTAAAACATTATTATTAAAATAAACATCATAAATTTTTTGATGTTATTATTGCCATTGAAAATTGTTTTTCTAAAAGAAGCCTCGTCACATTTTACATGTTTTGAGAAGAAAAAAAGTTTTCAAGCAAAGTATATTTTAAATCTCAATTTAACTTCTACATGTTTACTTTAAATGTTCTGTCTACATGCTTACTATAAATAGTCTATATATATAACTAAATGTTTTGGGCATAAGTTAAACTTATTTCTAGTTTTTTTGTTGTCAAAGTTTTCTTGTTTAGTCAGAAGATAAATAAAACCATACATAATATCATTTTTATGTTTGCTTTTATGATGCTGTTTCAAAATACTAAGCATTTTAAATTTTTTTGTTGCATTTTTATTTTAAACCTATATTTCAGTTTTGAGATAACATTGACAGAAATGCTTTAGCCATCCCATGGGCCAAGAATCAAGCAAAAGTTGGCAGAATGTCTGTCATCTAAAGAATCTTTCACAGTTACATGAAATGGAATCAAACAAACCCTAAACTAAAAGTCCAATTCTAAAAAAAAAGAGAATTTTACCAATACATCAAATGACAACAGATCTAAAAAACGACATGTGTAAAAAGTTAGAATTCACACCTAACAATGGTGCTTAATGTTGGTAAGAACAAAACATTAACACCTGCAAATGTAAAAATTATCTTGTTGTTTATGAAATTAAATTACTAAAACACTAAAAAATCCAACAAAAAATTACAGCACTGCAGGATTTCGTCATAATCAAATATTGAATCATTAATATGATGTAGAATTTAATAATTTGACAATTCTTAGAAGAAAAAATTTTAAACATAAATTAAATTACTTTTTTATATTAATAAGTAGGCAATATCAGAACTGAAGCTAATTGATATCTTTCAAAAAACTATATTACATTACATTTTTATTACTATTTTACAACTATATATTAAAAATGTTTTCTCTATTTTGTTTGTCAATATTCCAATGATAGTTACCCCTCATGATGGAACTTTAACATTTAAAGCATATAACATAGTACTGTCGATTTTGCCCCATATAGGGGTAACATATACAGTTGAGCCCCAATAAAAAAATTAACTATCTATCAAAAATATTAGATAACTGATTAAATTCTTCATCAGTTTATGGCAGCATTATCATTGGTAAACACATAAAAATATCGCATACCAAATTTAGTTTGTCACAACTTAAAAAAATTTTTTGTGTCAATATTACCACTTGACTTTACATCATAAATTCTTGTATTCCAGTAGAAAACGTTTAGCATTAATTATAAAAATTACCTAGAAAAATATTTTTAAATCAAGTTTTGAGTTAAATTTACCATAGAAGCTGACTGAAGCTTGGTTTTGACTTTTAAAAAAAAATTTAACTAATAACTTTTATTTGATTTGGATTCAAAGAAACAAGATAAAATATTGATGACATAAAAGATTATATAAGATGTTATAGTTAATATCATTTGAAAAAGAGATTTTCAAGTTCTGTATTTTTGAAATATATGTATTTGAACATTATAAGTTTTTAAAACATTTTTCTTTCTGTTTATAAGTACTAACTGATTTGATTTAAACTGATATTGGTCATATTAGCTGACCACAAGTTTAAAACCCAAGTTTATTTTCTCCCAACAACAAATATATATTATTAAAAATAATAGTAATCAAAATTCCTATTTTTGATTTTTTTCTTCGTTTGGCTTGCATTGTAGCAGGATCTACCCTAAAACCATAATCTTTGCAAAAAAGTTAAAATGAACCCGTTTGGTCCTTTGTTACACACTTTGTTATCACAGTACTTTTTTTTTTGTACTTAGTGGTTGTAGTGTTTTCAGTAAATGGTTGAGTTTTTTGATTCCTATAAATATTCCAAACTTATATAGTAATCAAAACTTATATAGTAATCAAAACTTATATAGTAATCAATGTTTCAATCATTTTTACAATTGTAAGTAAAATTACAAACTTTTTTAACTCAAAAAAATGTCAAATAATTTTTAAAATTATAATTAGTAGGCTGCATTCAACCTCCAAAATTGCAATCCAGTATTTCACAACTTCATCTCTTAAATCTGCTGTGTCTTTAAAAACCTTTTTAATAAACTTTTTAAAAGCTCTTTATATAAAAAGTTTACTTAAATTGTGAGAAAAATAGATATATACTTGCCGAATCACATATATATATATATATATATATATATATATATATATATATATATATATATATATATATATATATATATATATATATATATATATATATATATATATATATATATATATATATATATATATACACACACACACACAAACCCATATATACACTACCGCCCATAATATTTGAATGGTCGTACTTTTTGAAATAACATTTCAAAGCTTTACTTACTATTGAGAGAGAAACTAAAAGCGAAGTCTATCAGAATTATGTTTTCTTCCTATTTATTAGGTTCACAAAAAAATCAATATAAAGTCCTATTAGATTAGTTTATAACTTACTTGCTTTTTAATCACCTTTAGCACCAATAACAAAATACAAATTCTAGGACAATAACGACTGATCTAATTAGTCAAAGTCAATTTTATGCCACTAAATAATAATTTTTTGTTCACATCTTATGCATCATTAAGCATTAGTTTTTGACATTACTTTTAAATCCTCCCATAAAAATTCAATTGGAGAGAGATTTTGTGATTGGGGAGGCTTAATCATTCTATTCAATATTCGACTGTTCTAGAACTCAGTCAAATAACTTATACAACTTTTTGAAAAATATGTTTAGATTTAAGTCATTTTCTTCTGAACAAATAAATGGCTTCCCATTAACCTATCGTTCTGAAGATATAGCATGATTTTTTAAGTGTACAAATAAACTACTCATGTCATTACTTCCTCTATTTTTACAAAGTCACCGATGGCATTCCAACCAAAACAGCCCCACACTTTAACATTAAATCAACCATGTTTTACAGTTCATAATTCACTCTATTTTATCTTACGTTCAACAATTTTTTTTCCAGACAAACAGTTTTATATTGAAACCAATGATTAAAACTTTGACACATCGGTCCACAATTACAATTATTAATGGTCCATTTTTTTTGTAGTTTTGCCACTTTAGCATTTCTATTATTCTAATGATTTTATCAAAGCATTTTAATCAAAATATTTTTCAATTATCTAATACCCAGCAAACACTGGACGTACAAAGATGTACAATGCATGTTCAGTTTAAGTCCTGATTGTCCTAGACCTTTTCGGAAACAAAATATTTTTTTTGGTCAGCGTGAAACGTTTATAAGATGTCTGAATTACATTAGGAAGTGTGCCTTATTATAAAGAAACACAGATCAAACAAACATGTAAACTAAAATTAAAACCGTTTTATTTGTGTCGGTTGTGAATATTTGGATTTATAGTTAACTTTTCGTAGATGTTTTATTTGATGGTTGTTAAATGTGTGTACCATTTTCATTAACATATTTTAAAGTCCAAATAAAAATTCCTTAAATTTCTGTAATAAATCCTTCTTTGCTGGCTTTATAAAAATGTCAGCGTAATTTTCATTTGATTGTATATAATCTAATAGTATACACCTTGTTGATAAAATTCACGTATAAAATGAAAACGTAAGTCTATATGTTTAGATTTCATGTCTTATAGGGTTTATTACGGATGCAATGGCCCCTTGGTTATTGTTTCTAAGGTTACTGGTTTGAAATCTCTAATAATTCTTCTAATAGTTTTCTTAAATAACTAATTTCTTGGCAGGCTGCTAATTTCGACATATATTCTGCTTCACAGATAGAAAATGCAACACTTGATTGTTTCTTTGATTTCCAACATATGAATAGTCCATCTTTACACAACAAAAAACAATAACCACATCTTTACACAACGAAAAATAATAACCTGACATACTGTATCAATTTATCAAGGATGAAGCCCAATCTGCATCACAGAGAGCAAAAAGCTTTAACTTATCAGGCTTTCGAAAAAATAAACAATAGTTTAAAGTATGTTTAATATACCGAAATTATTTAATCATGATCCATGATCTTTTAGCAACATAGCTAAAATCTGGTCTTGTATATGTCATTGGGTTAAGAAGACCTCCAACCATTTGTTGATATAGCTTTATCTCTGAATCATTCGATTTTATTAATTGATTGATTCATAGTGATATATATCACTATGAATCAATCAATTGTTATTATATCACTATGAATCTGATTGATCAATCAACTAGTTATTATATCACTATGAATCTGATTGATTCATAGTGATATAATAACTAGTTGATTTGAATTAAATACTCACTTAAAACATTCTGCCAATATCTACCACTAATTTAAACCATAAAGTGATTTATTTAATTTCCATTCTAATTGTGTATTGTTGTGGCTTTTCTTATTACCAGGAGGTTGTTTTACATTAATTTCCTGTTCTATAGGTGCATGTAGAAAAGCACATTTGACATCCATTTGATGTAAAATGAGGTCATATTGGATAGAAAGTTGCATTAAAATTCCTACTGATTACATCCTAGATGTAGGCAAAAAAACTCCTAAATAATCAACCCCTTGAACTTGCTTGTAGTCCTTTGCAACATATCTGGCTTTGTATATAATTTTATTATTGTTCCCTTTAATTGTACAGATCCATCTTTCCCTAACTACTTTTTTATTTGCTAGGAGTTCAGTTACAATAAAGGTGTCATAATTCGTTAATGATTGGATTTCTTCATCCATGACACTTTTCCATTTATCAGACTCATCAGTGTTGATAGCATTATTGTATGATGTATGTATATTCATCAAATAACATTAATCTTTATAGTTAATTTCATCGTCATTACCATTATCAATAATACAATCTTTTAAACTATATTTTGAAGGTTGTCTTTGTCTTTGAGGGTAACACGATGAGGAAATTTCTTGAGGTATATTTTGTTTATTATTAGGAGTGGATGGCTTAGGTGTAGACTCTGTAGTTTTTGGTTCAATATTTATAAAATCATCTGTATTGAAGGTATCTATTTGGCTAACAGATTCATATTTTTCTGTAAACTTTACAAGTCTATGTTTTAAATCTAAATTTGATTCTGGATAATAAACTAGGTATGATGAACTGTCTTATTGTATCCAACAAAATAACCTTTAATGCTTCGTGATAGTAACTTTTTAGTATTATGTACATATGGGTAACAAACTGATCCAAATAAGTGTAATCTCGAAATGTTTGCCTTTAAACAAGTTATTAATCTGTACAATGTACTTTTAATTTATTGCACATAGCATCAGTTTCTTATATATGTTGCAGTGTTAATTGCACAAGTCCATAAATGCTTTGGAAGCATTGATTCAATAATCATGACTCTTGCCATGTCAAATAGTGAACACCAATTCTTTTCTGCAGTTCCATTTTGGTGTGGCGAATAAGGTGATACATATTCATGTTAAATGGTATGTTTTAGAAGTAGTTCTTTAAATTCTTTTGATAAATATTCACCTCCATCTTCATTGCTAATATATTGTACATTACCAGATAGGGAAATATTATTATAAAAACTAAATGCTTATCATTATAAAAACTAAACCTTTCCATATAAAGCAATATCTGTTATAAATTTTTCAGCAGCTTTCGCAGCATCACTTTTTTGTTGTAAAAAATATGTATACACACAACTTGAGTAATCATCAACAAAATTTATAACATACTTAAATCCACCTATAGCTACAGGTTCCATAGGTCCAGCTAAATCAGAATGAGCAAGTTGGAATGGGTAAGTTGCCTTTGTGTCAGGTTGTTGGTTACAAGATGTTAAGATTTTTAAATAGAATACATGTTTCACAATCGAATTTAGCAATATTGTTAATATTCATTCATCACTAAATACATCATATGCTGCATCAAATCTAGTCCTGTTGGCAGTTGCACCTCAGAGACCAGATTTAAAAACCAAAAGAATGAATGACCTGCTTTAAATCTAAACATTCTATTTACTGAAATATATTTAGAAAAGCTTTAGTATATTATAGTATTATCATAGTATAAGTAAACACAGCAAAGTATTAAACTCAATAAAGAAACATGTCAACACAAGCAAAATTCGATTAATAAATATTCTTGATATATATATTAAACATTATAACGAATTTATTATTAAATTATAAACAGTATTATTATTAACAAACATAATAATCTTACAAACATTTGAACATATGGTTTGTATTGAAACTTTGAGTAGAGCATGTATTTTATTAACTTTTATGCCTAATATTCAATTTCTTCAATTGAAATATCTTTCTTTTATATGTGATTTAAAAAATTTAACTTTTTTAATACAAAAGTGATTACTTTGGCAATAATACTAATGGATAGTTCAAACATATCTAATACGCTTTATATTATGCAAATTTTACATTAAAAAAAATAATTTTTAATGTAAAACTTGAAATACCAATAACAAGTAGTATTAGTCGAAAATTTCTGCAGGAAGTAATTCTAGTCCAATTTTGCTCATTTCAGACTAGTTTTTTCAGTTTACTTAAAGCTAATATAAAAACCAGGGATAAGAGTTGTTTGTCTGAAAAATGTTTTTTTCACTCCACCCTAGCCAGGAATGATCAGTTCATAAATAAATTAGCACCAATCTTCAATTTTATCATTGCTTATAAGTAATAGTTTTAGTTTATGTCTAAATGTAATGTAATTGTACTATTAAAAAACTTTACAATATCCAAAATCAACAACTAGCAATCTCATAACAAGTTCGATACATTTCTCTTTTAATAGGTTTCGCATAACAATCCAGACGTACAGTAAGTTATTTGGACATAAATCGCAACAATAGCGTAATTCGAGAATGCTATAATTTAAGGCGGATTTCAATTTTCGCGCAAAAACTTTCAGACGTCAATTTTTGCGCGAAATAGATAATCTTAACAAAAAAAAAACAAAGAAAAAAAACAGTGAAAAAGTTTTTAAATAAACATTTTTATTCTTAACTATTTCGTTACTTCCAATATAGCTTCAAGCAAACAAAAAAAATAAAAAAAGGCTGCAAGCAAAAAACTAGAGTTGGAAGTCACTGGAAGAGAAAATATAAAGTTTATAAAGCATGATAATGATTAACAAAGGGCTTAAACGAATACAAAATACATGAATCAGGAAAACAAGATATATGAAGTGAATTCCAAACAACTGATGTTTGATGAAAAAACATAGAAAGAAACTATGGGAGCAAATAGGAACATTCACAGAAAAGAAAAGGACTTACAAGAATGAGACCTAATTTTTATTTAGGAGAATGAGATGCAACATTACAATGTGATATTTTATTTTTTTAATTAAATGACAAATAACAAGAGTTTGAATGTTAGTAGATGACACAAGAGATGCTAGCTCTTTAAAGCAGCACCTGTTATAGTATTTATAGAAAAGAGAAAGAGAAGCAACTATTCAGATATGTAATAATGGTTTGAGATTGGCTGCAAGGACAGATTAGAGATTCAAAGAGATAAAGAACAGAATCCTGGGTAAAAATGTGCCGAGAAGGATAAAGAGATGCAAACTAAAAATCTGCTAACTTTGCAATCGATTTGAATAGTTTTCAAGAAAGATCAAAAGTAAGAGTTAATCCTAGAAGATAGACATTTCCCTATGCCAGTGGTTAGAGCTCTGGCTCAGAACCCAGAGGTTCGAGGTTCAATGCCAGCTCAAACCCAACAAGCAACAATGGTATGGAGAGGGACATGAACTTCTTGTTAAATGCTCTCCTGTGATGCTCTGTAATAAGATTGTAAGGACTTTTGGGAGCACTTAAAATAACTACAAAAAGACAAAAAAAAGGTAATATAAATTCAAAAAATAGTCTTAAATAGAACCTTAGGGAACCCCTAAAGTTACAGGAAATAATGAAGAGTGCTAACTATCAAGGACAACTTTTAAACTTTGATTGGTAAGGATGAATTCAAAAATCTTAAAGATTTTATCTAATACGCCATACGAAATAGCTTATGAAGATAACCATCATGCGAAACTTTATCAGAAAATTTAGAAATCAAGAGCCATAGCCTTAACCTATCCACATCTATCTAATGCACAATAAAATCTATCATCTATTACTTATAAAAATAGCAGTAGAACAAGAAGATCGAAGCCCATAATAACAATTACAAAGTTATTCAATACAAGATAAGAGATTAAGTGTTTGTTGCTTAAGTAAAAGTGAATCACTCTACAGATTATTTAAAAAAGAGGATACAGATGCTACTTTCCATCAGAAAACAAGACTCTGATAAGCACTTGTTAAATAAGTTAAAGCAATGTTCACAAAACACTTTTGCATTACTATATTGATATGTTTTCCGGACGACAAGATATTGAAAAGTCTAAGCAAGAAATCACTTTAGGACAGAAGCTGGACTGATACGAACGCCAAGCAATGGATTAACCTATTTGTTGGTTACATCTTGTTGAATGGAATCAAGAGATAAGATTGATGAGAAGTTCTCAGCAAGCAATTCAGCTTTCTTCTTAGGTGATTTGACAAAATCTGAACAATGCAAGAGAGGTGAAATAATGGACTTGCCTTTATATTAAATCTCTTTTTATATTAAGATTCTCCAGAAGTTACGAGAGTCTCATTTTTGTGATTAAGTACAACGTGATCTGAAAATAGGATACTTTAACGTTAGACAAAACCATCTTATTATAGTTCTAGTAACATTAGGCAGACGCCTGTTTTTTGAAGAATTGTTTTGGTGATAGATATGAAAGTAATGGTTACGAATGAAAACTGCAGCAGCAGCACAATAGCACAAGAGGAAAAACAACAGAAAAGTTTGAGGCTTGACTTCAAATTGTCGAGAAGAAATAAATGATTCCATTCCAGCTTGAATCCAAGAATTTACTTAAAAAACACATTTGTTAGCAGGACAAAAGATTTCTACCCAAGGGCCATCAGAATAAAAATACATAAAGTGTTCCAGTGAGCTTTTATTTAGTTGGAAGAGATGCAATGATAAAGGGATTCTAATGAAGAAGAAAAATAATGAGATAATAGTATTAGAGTAATCAAACCATGATCAGAAATACCTTGGAGTGATTGGAAGAAACTAAGGACTGACTAGGATTAGAAACAAGCCATATATCAAGTAGCGAGGGTAAATGATTCAGATTATCTGGTAAGTGAGTTAGAAAGTTGACTATTTGTGTTAGAGATTGAGCAAAAGTCTAGAGACAAGCCATTTTGTTTGATGAGCAATAAAGTCACAAACAACAAGGATATTGTCTGAAGGATAAAGTGAAATGGCTTTGTTGATTTCATTATAAACAATTTAAAAAGAAAAATAATGAGATAATAGTGTTAGAGTAATCAAACCATGATAAGAAATACCTTGGGGTGATTGGGAGAAACTAAGTTGGAGTGCAGTCTTGAGATGGAGAAGAGCTAAAAGAATGGAGTGTTGCTAAACGAAAGCATAAAAGAATAGACTTTAGATTCAAACCTAGTTTCCAAGAAACGGGTAAATTCTTATGAATGTAAACGCCCAAGCCGAACATGTGACTATTGAAGTCTTTACGAATTATAGGAAAATAACAATCAACACTATGATCACAAGATGAGACAGTTGGACTCAAATTAGTCTCACAAAAAGCAAGTAGGTCTGGTGAACTTTGCAAGATATAAAACTCACCGGAAGATAAGTTTCTTCAAAGACCACAAATATTAGTAAAAGATAAATGAACTTGGCGTAGATGATTGTTTTTTGTGTTTTTCCAGGTGCAGAGAATAGAGTTTTGTCTCAGACTAAGTTGCCCGAGGTTCTATGCTGGCTAACACAACAAGCAGCATTGGTAAGTAAGGACACTAGAACTTCTTAGTTAAACGATCATCCATGCTGCTTTTTGATAAGATTAAATGTTAAAGTTAAATGCTCTTTCATGTTACTTTTTGATAAGCTCATGAGACTTTCTAGGAGTATCTTAACAACTCCATATAAAAAAAACTGATAAGGGTAATTAGGCCTTTTTATTAGTGTCTTTATCTTATCCAATTTATTTTGACAATGGAGCACACAGCACTGCAACTATATACTTATAATATATACAATATAATATAGGGTGTATATACATAAATATATGCACCCTAAAGTATATATATATAAATATATAAATGTTCAAATATATATATATATATATATATATATATATATATATATATATATATATATATATATATATATATTTTCATTTTCATACAGTTTTCATTCGTAACCATTACTTTCATATCTATCACCAAAACAATTCTTCAAAAAACAGGCGTCTGCCTAATGTTACTAGAACTATAATAAGATGGTTTTGTCTAACGTTAAAGTATCCTATTTTCAGATCACGTTGTACTTAATCACAAAAATGAGACTCTCGTAACTTCTGGAGAATCTTAATATAAAAAGAGATTTAATATAAAGGCAAGTCCATTATTTCACCTCTCTTGCATTGTTCAGATTTTGTCAAATCACCTAAGAAGAAAGCTGAATTGCTTGCTGAGAACTTCTCATCAATCTTATCTCTTGATTCCATTCAACAAGATGTAACCAACAAATAGGTTAATCCATTGCTTGGCGTTCGTATCAGTCCAGCTTCTGTCCTAAAGTGATTTCTTGCTTAGACTTTTCAATATCTTGTCGTCCGGAAAACATATCAATATAGTAATGCAAAAGTGTTTTGTGAACATTGCTTTAACTTATTTAACAAGTGCTTATCAGAGTCTTGTTTTCTGATGGAAAGTAGCATCTGTATCCTCTTTTTTAAATAATCTGTAGAGTGATTCACTTTTACTTAAGCAACAAACACTTAATCTCTTATCTTGTATTGAATAACTTTGTAATTGTTATTATGGGCTTCGATCTTCTTGTTCTACTGCTATTTTTATAAGTAATAGATGATAGATTTTATTGTGCATTAGATAGATGTGGATAGGTTAAGGCTATGGCTCTTGATTTCTAAATTTTCTGATAAAGTTTCGCATGATGGTTATCTTCATAAGCTATTTCGTATGGCGTATTAGATAAAATCTTTAAGATTTTTGAATTCATCCTTACCAATCAAAGTTTAAAAGTTGTCCTTGATAGTTAGCACTCTTCATTATTTCCTGTAACTTTAGGGGTTCCCTAAGGTTCTATTTAAGACTATTTTTTGAATTTATATTACCTTTTTTTTGTCTTTTTGTAGTTATTTTAAGTGCTCCCAAAAGTCCTTACAATCTTATTACAGAGCATCACAGGAGAGCATTTAACAAGAAGTTCATGTCCCTCTCCATACCATTGTTGCTTGTTGGGTTTGAGCTGGCATTGAACCTCGAACCTCTGGGTTCTGAGCCAGAGCTCTAACCACTGGCATAGGGAAATGTCTATCTTCTAGGATTAACTCTTACTTTTGATCTTTCTTGAAAACTATTCAAATCGATTGCAAAGTTAGCAGATTTTTAGTTTGCATCTCTTTATCCTTCTCGGCACATTTTTACCCAGGATTCTGTTCTTTATCTCTTTGAATCTCTAATCTGTCCTTGCAGCCAATCTCAAACCATTATTACATATCTGAATAGTTGCTTCTCTTTCTCTTTTCTATAAATACTATAACAGGTGCTGCTTTAAAGAGCTAGCATCTCTTGTGTCATCTACTAACATTCAAACTCTTGTTATTTGTCATTTAATTAAAAAAATAAAATATCACATTGTAATGTTGCATCTCATTCTCCTAAATAAAAATTAGGTCTCATTCTTGTAAGTCCTTTTCTTTTCTGTGAATGTTCCTATTTGCTCCCATAGTTTCTTTCTATGTTTTTTCATCAAACATCAGTTGTTTGGAATTCACTTCATATATCTTGTTTTCCTGATTCATGTATTTTGTATTCGTTTAAGCCCTTTGTTAATCATTATCATGCTTTATAAACTTTATATTTTCTCTTCCAGTGACTTCCAACTCTAGTTTTTTGCTTGCAGCCTTTTTTTATTTTTTTTGTTTGCTTGAAGCTATATTGGAAGTAACGAAATAGTTAAGAATAAAAATGTTTATTTAAAAACTTTTTCACTGTTTTTTTTCTTTGTTTTTTTTTTGTTAAGATTATCTATTTCGCGCAAAAATTGACGTCTGAAAGTTTTTGCGCGAAAATTGAAATCCGCCTTAAATTATAGCATTCTCGAATTACGCTATTGTTGCGATTTATGTCCAAATAACTTACTGTACGTCTGGATTGTTATGCGAAACCTATTAAAAGAGAAATGTATCGAACTTGTTATGAGATTGCTAGTTGTTGATTTTGGATATTGTAAAGTTTTTTAATAGTACAATTACATTACATTTAGACATAAACTAAAACTATTACTTATAAGCAATGATAAAATTGAAGATTGGTGCTAATTTATTTATGAACTGATCATTCCTGGCTAGGGTGGAGTGAAAAAAACATTTTTCAGACAAACAACTCTTATCCCTGGTTTTTATATTAGCTTTAAGTAAACTGAAAAAACTAGTCTGAAATGAGCAAAATTGGACTAGAATTACTTCCTGCAGAAATTTTCGACTAATACTACTTGTTATTGGTATTTCAAGTTTTACATTAAAAATTATTTTTTTTAATGTAAAATTTGCATAATATAAAGCGTATTAGATATGTTTGAACTATCCATTAGTATTATTGCCAAAGTAATCACTTTTGTATTAAAAAAGTTAAATTTTTTAAATCACATATAAAAGAAAGATATTTCAATTGAAGAAATTGAATATTAGGCATAAAAGTTAATAAAATACATGCTCTACTTGAATATATATATATATATATATATATATATATATATATATATATATATATATATATATATATATATATATATATATATTTAAAAAAAGAAAGTTTTACATTGAGTTATAAATGACTTTTATGTATGGTTACTAAACCTATTTATTAATTTTATTGCTCATTAAGTTTTTTTTGATGTTCTCATGTTGAGAAGTTGTCAAATAAAAATTTAGTTATTTTTACAAACAATGTGAAAAAAAAAATCCTTCTGGTTGGTGCAGATGTATTTTTAATGCATTGTTTCCAGTTTAGGATATTGAACGCTCGATCTTCTTGACCCAATGAATGGATTGCTTGTGTCTCTGTTTTATTGACTAGGCAACTCATTCTATTATCTCCTAATGAGGGTGCAGCTCCTAAACTCAGTTTTATGGTTCTGAGGCTGGCTGGTAGACAGGTTTTCCAAACTCTATGGTAGCTCTCAGAGAGGCTGATTCCATCAACAGCTGACATATATAACAGTACCATGTTGCGCATGGATGGTATCCCTGTTTGCACTTTTGGTGTGCATAGTTGAGGCCTCATTTGGAACCCTTTGTTATGGCTGAGGGTTTATTAATAGTAATGAGGCAATTTCTGAGACTATTAAATGGTGTACTTAGTACTTTCTATGTTTTGAGTCAAGTTATTTAAAAAATTTAAAATGACTAAAGTTTTAAAAACTATATAGCATAAAAAATTATTGTCATCACCAAGTTCTGTAAACCTATCAATGACAAATATTTGTGGTTGTCTTCAAAGTAAACTTTTTTCTGTTGAATCTTATCTCTTGCAAAGTTCACCTACGTGCTCTTTGTGAGAATATGTTGAGTTCAGCTGTCTCACCTTATGATCTTCGTGTTGATGGTTATCATCCTTTATTTTGTAAAGACTTCAATAGTCACATGCTTAGCCTGGGCATTTACATTCGTTAGAATTCACCAGTTTGTCAGGAAACTAAGTTTGAACTTACAGACTATTCTTTTATGTGCTTTCGTATTGTGCCACTTCATTCTATAGCATTTCTCTTTGTTCAATATCGCTCTCCTGTATCTCATGACTGCACTTTTTCTACATTATTTCTGATTGACTAAACCTCTCTCTTTATTAGCCAGTCAATATCGTTGTTGTTTGTGACTTTAATGCTTATCACAATGAATGGCTTGGCTCTAGTGTCAGTGACTCTGCTAGCGTTAAGACCCTCAACTTTTGCCTTTCTCAATCTCTAACTCAAAGAGCCAACTTTCCAACATACTTCCCAGACAAACTAAATCATTTACCTTCCCTAGTCAACCTGTCTTGTTTCTGACCATAGTCAGTGCTAAGTTTCTCCACTCACCCTTAAGTGCTTTTGATCACGGCTTCGCCTCTCTTAAACTATTATCTCATTCTTCATCATCATCAGAATCTTGTTATTATCATACCTCTTACAAATACCTTCAAGCTGAATGGAATTATTTTTGTGATTTTCTTGGTGATGGCCCTTAGGAATAAATCAGTCGTCTTCCTACTGACAAATGTACTTCTTATTTAACTTTGTGGATTTAGGCTGGCATTTAATTTTTTATTCCCTCTCAACGATTCCAGGTCAAGCTTCATTCTTCTCCATGGTTTTTCTCACATTCTGCTGCTGCAATTTCAAATCGAAACTGTTATTTTCATATCTATCAGCAAAACAATTCTCCAGAAAACAGACGCCTGTTTACTATTGCCAGCAACTATTGGAAAAAGGTGTCTAATCCCATAGTCATAAAATCTTGTATTTCATCACAAAAACTAGACTCTCGTGACTACTGAAGAACCTTTAACAGTATCAATAATAAGGGCAAATTTGTTATCCCAACTCTCTTGTATTGTTAGACTTTTTCACCTCACCTAATGACAAAGCTGAATTGTTTGCTAAGAATTTTTCATCAATATCATATCTTGATTCCACTAGTTGCATTCTACCAGATATAGCTGTCAAACAGGTTGATCCATTGCTTGACATTTGTATCACTCCAGCTTCTGTATCGAAAGTGATTTCCTACTAAGACTCATCTACAGCTTGTGGTTCATACAACATACCTTTTGTAGTCTTGCAGAAGTGTTCTCCGGAGCTGTCATCTATACTTTCAAAACCATTTAACAAATGTTTATCAGTCTTGTTTTTTGGCATACTGGAAAACCACATATAATATTCCTATAATCAAAAATTCTGGAGAGCAATCTGTCTTGTCTTACTATCGTCCCATTAAGGGATTGAAATCCTGGGATACGGGATCCCAGACATTTTTGGGTCCCAAAAATCCCGGGATTCCAAACACAAAATCTCGGGATTCCAAACACAAAATCCCCGGATTTTCGGGATTACAGCAGGATTGAATTAAATTATTAAGAAAATATCGACGAGGAAATGGGATTAAGCTTTCTTCCCCCAACAAATGATGGGATACCAAATGTGGATTTACTCACCAATGAACAAAATATCAATGAACTAGTGAAAAAAGTCTGTAAGGTAGTTGTTCTTTTTAAACGATCCCCAACAAAAAATGATGCAGTCTTGCAAAAATATGTCAAAGAAGAGAAAGATAGCGAGCTTTGCAATCCAAAATGAGCTTTCGCTCATTTTGGATTGCAAAACAAGATGGATCTTTAAAAACATGTATACAGAAAGCTTTAATTGACTTAAACCACCCAGTTTCCTTAAACGATAGTGATTTTGTAGTTCTTTCAGAAGTAATAGAAGTATTTGCACCTGAAATTAGCAGTTGATGCGTTATGCAGCAAGATGCTAACCTATGCACTGCAGATGCAGTACTCATATTTTTATCTCCCTTTGTTAATAAAATGTTTCAAGCTATAAAAACAAGAATGGAAAAAAGACGATGTGAAGAAATTTCTGGTGTTTTAAAATACCATCAAAATCCAAAATATGATGCTGTGAATTATGAAACAAGGGTCTGCAAAATTTTTGGAATTCCTCCTCAAACCCTTATTAGGAAGCAGATAAAAAAACTTATTGAGAGACTAGCTGCTTTTAAAAATGATCATTTAAAAAAATCAAGTATTGATGTTGATGAAAATATAATGGCTGTAGTTAGAAATGAAGAGCTTATGGAGAAGAACCTTTTAAAGCTCAAATGCCACCTCCAGTGGTTCTTTGGAGGCAGCATTTGAGCTTGAAAAGGTTTTCACTTCCACTACAGCATGAATGACAGTGGCTGGTTAACTTTAATTCAGATAAAATTCAATTAATTTCAGGCATTCGTTATCGCAACAATTTAAATCTTCATATATTTATGAACTGTAGTGTACTTGATAAGTAATCTACCATAAATCTTATATGATTATCTCTTACGTCTAATCTTTCTTGGAAACAGCATACCAAATCCACTGCAAAATTAGCATCTGCTAAGATTGCATCTCTTTATCCAGCTCGACACTTTCTTACTTCTGATTCTATTCTTTATCTCTATAAATCTCAAATCCATCCTAATATGGAATACTGTTGCCATATCTGTGGTGGATCGTCTAATGATGCCCTTTCTCATTTAGACAAGGTGCAAAAACGTATTATAAACATAGTTGGACCTGCTCTTATAGCCAACCTCCAAACATTATCACATTATCGAAACGTTCCTTTATTTCTTTTTTACAAATATTCCAATGGGTACTGCTCTAACGAGCTAGGCCATCTACTAAAATTTATCCTCGTGTTACTTATCATTCAATTAAGTCTCAGCCTTTTTCTGTAACTGTTCCTAAGTGCTCAAAAAACTCTTATTCATCTAGTTTTTTTCCTCGATCATCAGTTCTTAGGAATTCGCTTCTTTCATCTAGCTTTCCTGATTCATATAATTTGCAAAGTTGTCCGTCAATCGTTATCTTGCTCTATAAACTTTATTTTTCTCTTACAGTAACTCCCAACTCTTATTGTGGTTGCTTGCAGCCTTGTTGGTAGCGAATATTGTAAAAAGTATATATATATACATATATTTGTATAGTTTATATATATATATATATGTATATGTATTTTATGTACATATATTTATATGCGTGTATACATGTATATATACATATATATATATATAAACATATATATATATATGTATATATGTAATATATATATATATATATATATATATATATATATATATATATATATATATATATATATGCGGTAGTGGTGTAGTGGTAGTGCGCTTGCTTCATAAGCGAGAGGTTCCGAGTTCGATCCCCACCACGTCCCTGGTAGTACCGTGCTCAACTTGTTTCTCCGGTTTCGGAGTTATAGAGTTGAGAGAGGGTTATAACCACAATTAAGTAGCCTCCTCATCTGTTGTGACCCTCTGGGCCTTGGGGAGGTGAAATAACAACAAAAAAATATATATATATATATACATATAAACATATATATACATATATATATATATATATATATATATATATATATATATATATATATATATATATATATATATATATATATATATATATATATATATAAAAATAAATATCAGGGTGTTAGCCAGAAAAAAAATTCATACAGCATATTTGCAAAACTGGGATTTTAGGTATAATTTCAGAATCTCAGGTTTTTTTCGTCTTGATTCTTGATCCATATGAGACAATATTTTTCTGAGACCATATCTCGTACGAAAGCAAGATAAAACGAGATTTTTTCAAAAATGTAAAGACTTTGAAAATAAACTGAAATTTTTCAAAAGTTTAGCGTTTAAGAATTTTTGTATTATTATTATATTAATGAAGCATAAGTTTTCAACATTTGTCAAATTAATTTTGATCTTTTGAAAAACTTTTCAAAAGACTTAAGTCATTAAAAGTTGCAGCAGTCATTTTTACTTGTTTCTTACTACAGTGGTTGCTTGAAATTAAAAAAATTTTCTTCACATTAAATCAATGTTGGCTTAATTAATTTCAACATATTTTCTAACCAGCTTAACTTTTCTGATTTGAATCCAGTCGTAACGTAGATGTAGTCATAGTTAAACTCATCAGCATTCAAATGATTAGGGTCAGTGACTTGGATTTGTTATCAGGCATTGGATTCTCTTTTCTTTCTAGGTGGATCTTTGAACTTGGGAACAAAATTTGAAGTTGTTCAACATTTTAAGGAAGTGAGATCATTGGGAGACTGTTCGACTGTCTGATGAGCTTCAGAAGCAATTTCCACAACATGATCACTGTCATTATTACTGGATGGAATGACAATATGTTTAAGCCAGAGTATTTTCGCTTTTTCAATAATTTCTTTATTTGATGAGAGTAAGAATGGAGACAATTTTGGCTCTTCAAGAACTCCTGGATTGTTGAGAAATTTGAGCAGACTAACAGATAAGATTGGACGTCTTTTAAGAAACTCTATTTCAATTTCTTCAATTAAACGAGTTGGTGTTACTTACAAGTTCTTTTCATTTTAACCAGGTTATATGAGATTAAACATTTCAGTTGATATATTATTTAAGTACCAATTTATGATATTTACTCATTAATATATTGTTGTTGTTCTTGTTGACTGTTATTTGTACTTAAATTAGGTCCAAATAAATATCCAAATATCAATCAATCAATATATTTCTGAAATAGTCGGTTACATTTCAAGGATGTTTACAAATAGCAAGAATACTAACAATCAGTAGACACCTTATGGAAATAAAATAATAATAGTTAAAATAATTAAAATAATATTTCTAATAATAATAGCATTTTATTTTAACTATAGTAATAATAAAATCGGTAATAATATAGCAATAATAAATTGGTATTACTTTCAATACAACAAATGTTTATTCGTACAAAGTTAGTTACAAACAGTAATAAACTAACAAAACGTAACCACTAACATTAACATAAAAACGGCTATTGCTAAAAAAATTATAAAGATTTAGTGAATAAAAATGTGTTACAAATATTAGGTTGCCTTGAAGAGGACAACTTAGGCAATTTATTTGACTTGGAAATTGCTTTAGATGTATGTACAATTTAGATTTAAATTGTATAGATGAGCTATTTATGTAGAGGAAACTGTTTTCTGTTTTAACTATGTAAAATGGCATTTTACAAATCATACCAGAGTATTAACTATTAACATTTATTTATTGTAGTTTGTATAAGCTTGCAGTGCCTATTTTAGTTGTTCATATATAAAACTGTTTTTTTATAGAATTGACAGCTTTTAACAGTTTAAGTCTTTTAAAAATGGTGCATTAAAATCATTCTTAAATAAAACTAGCTTCTTTTAAACAAAGGACATTTATTTTTTTAATAAAATAATTCAATTTTTTTATTAAAAAATTTTAAAAACAAAAAAATGAATTTTTATTTTCAATGAAATATTGTAAAATGTACTATTTTAAAAAAGTGTATTTTATTTTTATTTTTCCAGCGGTAAAAAGCTGTATCTTTTTACTGAAACAACACATACTTTATGTGATGTTGACGTTGTTATGCAAACAGATGTAAATTGTTGTTAGTGCCCTTTAAAGCACTAACTAGTAAAAATAAAGGAACTTTTTTTTGCAAGAAGTAATATTTTTCAGTATGAATTTTTATTAACTAATTGTAGTTAGTTCAGCTAATTGTGTACCTTATCATAGTTTGTATCAAATAAATTCTGTAAAAATTATTGAAAATGTTAATTGCTTCTCAGACACTAAATTTTTTACCATAAATTAAAAATACTCAACGTATTTAAACTTAACTTATATTTTATTATATACTCTTATATTTATATTGAAAGTTAATAATAAAATGATACCAATCTTATTTATTAAAAAAAAAAATCATTTACACCCAAAAACAATTTTCAAATAAATTCATTCATCCGAAAACAAATTATGCTGCTATTAAATTCTCAAACGCACTCAGAGGATCTAAAATATGCTAATTAGCAATTAGTTTAAAACTATTTCTTCCCTTTAACAATTTAAAAATAAACTTGAAAAAAACTTTTGATAACTAAAAAAGAGTAATCAGTTGTTGTTTTTTTTAACAACATACTTGATCATATTTATTCTTGATCATGATCTGAATCTTTTAAAATCTGAAATAAAAACAGTTGTAATAATATATCTTATAAAACATGCAGAATGAAGCAATTGAAAATACTATCACAAGATTATTTATATTCAAATTAAAATAACTTTAAAACTAAACAAAATTAGTACTTAATTAAGTTGCTAATATTATGTCATTACTATATTTAGTAATGACATGTCATTACTATATTTAGTAATGACATAATATAAACAATTTTAATTTATTTTTCAGTGTTTATATTATGTCATTACTATAATTAAATTAAGATAACATTTTTGTTTAAATTTAATTATATTTAACTTGTTTATTATATATCCTCAAATTACGTATTTATATTTATGTCATGATTATCATCATTACCATAAGTAAATTGATCATCAACATGATCGTCATGATGATTATTATGATCATCATTATCCTCCTTATCATCAACATGTTATTATAGTACATATTGTATATTTACCACTGTTTAAAGAAGAACTTCTTTCGCAAATGTTACTTGGTGAATTTGAAGAATCGTTTAAAAACATATCTAATAAAATATACAAAAATAGTTTTTCAATGTAGTAGTCATTTTACAAAGATCTAAAATAATCAAATTTATAAAAAAATAAAACAACATCATCACATCATTATCAAATTTTTCTGAAATAAGAGAACTTGATGAGGAGGTCAAAATAATAACAAAAAAATAAACATTCAATGAGAGTGACAAACAGCAATCTGAAAAATTTATATATTATAAATAATGATTAAAAAATTTGTACTTGCAAGATCTTCCACCTCCTTCAATAAATTGTATTTTGGAATATTTGAAATGGCAAGTTTTAATTTTTCAAACGTCGGATTTTTATCAATATTGAACCATTTTTTTATCATTCCATATGCTTTGTCTTCTTGGTTTCGAAAACTTATAAAATCACTTCTAATTGATTCTAAACTATGCTGTTTGACATTTAAGGAAATACCGATCTTAAACCAATCTTGATCAAGTAGTTCAGACAACTTAACTTGAAATTTTGGATTTTGTAGGACTTCATCCATTTATACTAAAAAACAAAGCAAAATTCAAAATTTAATAAAATATACTTCATATTATTTTTAAAAAGTGTAAAATAAAATGCTATAAGTTTAGAAGATTTATTAGCAACATGTAAATGTAAAAATGTAAAAACTAACCAAGTATAATGGTCATAAAAAGAATCAGGCCTTATGATCATTAAAAAACGTCGTAGAGCGTAAGTCTAATAGTTTGTTTGACATCATAAAATTATTTTTACCTTCATTTAGAATAATGACATTTTTTAAATGTACCTCCAAACATTTCTGCATTGATTTTGCAGTGCATCTATATATGCATTTGAAATTTGCTCCATGGTTACTTTTAGAAGTTTTTTAAAATGTCTATATAGATCCACTGCAAATCCATAAAAAAAGTGTTTGCTTGACTGAATAAATATTTAGCCATAACTATATGAATAATATGCTCATACTTATATTATTTTTTATTTTCTAAATTGCTTTTTTTAAATATTATTATATATTTTTTGAAAGAGGCTAATCAAAAATGAATAATTTAAAATTGCTAATACTGTTAAACATCCTGATGTAATTAATATTAGAATCAATTTTATGAAAAAAAAATTAAAGCATCTTTTTTTTTACAAAATGGTTAATAGGTAATTTCATTTGCTTTAAATAAACAATAATTATGTATGCTTCATGAAAAATTCTGATATTTACAAAAAGTTAAAAATACAACTAAATGACGCCATTGATTATGCAAAGATGTTTTTTTAATTAAATTTCATTTGATGAAGCAGAGCCTAGTAATTATATAAATAAACCCAATTACACCAAATAATAGGTGAAGTTTGTAAACCAAGGGTTGCAGTTTTTTAATGCTCAAATTTAAGGCCCCAGACTTGTCTAAAAATGATGAAGCTGCAATGATTACATCTCATGACTAGTTACTTTATTTAGTTACAATTATATTTATTAGTGAGTGGTATTAATAATGATATATTAATTAGTTATAATTATATTTATCAGTTAGTTGTGTTATTATTAATATATTGACATAAATTATAAAAGATAGTCATATAATAGCGTTTAAAAATTATTTTTCCTAGGTACAGTAAGTTTTCTTTTAATCGCACTTACTGTTTTACTATAAGCCATTCTTGAAAAATAAATTAAACTTCTTAATAAATTGAAAAAAAAGGATAGATAGATAAATTTAAATAAAAATTTATATATTTTTCAATTGTTTGCATCAAATTTATATAGCATTACTTGATTGCAATACTAAATAAATAACAAAATTGACTACTATTTCTAGACAAAATGGATAAACAGTTAAATAATAATACCAAAACGACCGCGACAAAAAATTAACACCAATCAAAATTTAACAATCAACCTTGTTATCAAACAAATTCTATACGCTCATCTTCTACACAGTTAAAAAATATCCGTACTTTTACGTAATTTTATTCCATTTTAAGTACGAAAAGTACCAACTTATCAAAACTAAATGGAAATTTTCCTAACTTAAAAAATAAATTTCAAAACGGTCAGGTCAGGTTATCCTGCTACTGGTAACATGTAACCCAGTACAATCTGCTTCATGTCCTGCTGCCTTGTAGGATATTAGGAGATATTAGGAGATACCAACTCCGAGTTGGCATCTCCAAGCCTTTGCCTTTTAAGGCAAAGGCTAGAAGATTTCAACTCCAACTTAAAACACCACCTGCCTTAGGGCTCTTGGTTGAGTAAAGGCTAGAGATGGTGTCTCGATAAAAATACTTATTTTGGGCAGATGTTAAATGCATCCAGCTACTGTCTTGTAGAAGGCCTCCAAGACAAAGACTTAAGGGGTAAACAAATTTTATCTGATGACCAGTCTTGTACCCCTTCCTCATCTACTAGACTGGCGCAGATGTGTTTTTAATACATTGTTTCCAGCTTAGGATGTTGAATGCTGGATCTTCTTGACTCAATGCATGGGTTTTGCTTGTGCCTCTGTTATTATGACTAGAAAACTCATTCTATAATCTTCTAATGAAGGTACAGCTCTAAAACTCTTTTTATGGTTCTGAGGCCGTCTGGTAGTCAAGTTTACCTCTCTCTGTGGTAGCTCTCAAAGAAGCTGATTCCATCAACAGCTGAAAAATATCAAAGTATTAACAGTGCCATGATGTGCATGGATAGTGTCCCTGTTTCTACTTTGGGTGTGCATTGCAGAGGCCACATTTGGAGCCCTTTGTTATGGCTTAGGGTTTCTTATTAGGAATGAGGTATTTGCTTAGGCTATTAAACAGGGTTCTGAGTACTATCTATGCTTTGAGTCAAGTTTTCCAACAAAATTAAAAATGAATAAAGTACCAAAAACTATAATACAAGTTCTCTAAACCTATCATTCACTAATATTCATGATCTTCAAAGTAACTTTTCTTCTGTTGAGTCTTATCTCTAGCAAAGTTCACCAGTCCTACTGGCTCTTTGTGAGACTAATTTTTAATGTTATTTCTGATCATATTGACCACGCCTTCTCTCTTTATCCATCAGCTAATATAGTTGTCAGTGACTTTAATGCTCACCACACTGAATGGCTTGGCTCTGGTGTCAGTGATTCTGCAGGCATTAAAGCCACAACTTTTGCCTTTCTCAATTTCTAAATCAAATAGTCAACTTTACAGACAACCCAAATCATTTACTTTCTCTACTTGACTTATGTCTTGTTTCTGATCCTAGTCAGACCTCAGTTTCTCCATATTCACCCGTAGGTGCTTCTGATCACAGTTTGATCTCTCTAAAACTAATATCACATTCTTCTTCATCACATGAATCCCGTATTATCATACCTCATACAACTACAGTAAAGCTGACTGGGATTCTTTCCGTGATTTTCTTTGTGATGGCCCTTGGGTAAAAATCTTTTGTCTTCCTGTCAACAAATGTGCTTCTTACATGACTTCATGGATTCAGGCTGGCATGGAATCTTTTGTTCTCTCTCGATGATTCCAGGTCAAGCCTCACTCGCCTCTATGGTTTTGCTCACTCGCCTCTATGGTTTTCCTCACACTGTGCTGCTGTGATTACTAATCGAAAGTGTTACTTCCATATCTATCAGCAAAACATTTCTCCAGAAAACAGACTTCTCCATATTACTGCAAGAAACCATTGTAAAAATGTTTTGTCTAACGCCAAAGCCCGCTGATCTCAGGTCATGAAATCTCGTATCTTATTTCAAAAACTGTGCTCCCGTGACTTCTGGAGAATTTTTAATAGTATTAATAATAAGGGCAAATCTTTAATTCCACCTCTCTTGTATGGTTCAGACTTTGTCACCTCACCAAAAGACAAAGCTGAAGTGTTCACAAAAAACTTTTCATCAATATCATCTCTTGATTTTACTAGTTGTGTTCTACTTGATATTGCCAACAAACAGGTTGATCCATTGCTTGACACTCGTATCAATCCAGATTCTGTATCTAAAGTATTTCCTGTCTAGACTCTTCTTGTCCCAGCTTGTGGCCCAGACAACTTAATTTCTCATCTTGAATCTAATAACTTACTTTCTGACCATTAATATGGATTTCGATCTTCTTGTTCTACAGTTGGTTTGCTAACAGTAATAACTGATAGTTTTTATCGTGTATTAGATAAAGATGGAGAGGTTAAGGCCATCGCTTTTGACATTTCAAAAGCTTTTGATAAAGTTTGGCATGCTGGTGTTCTCTGTAAGCTTTTTTCTTATGGTGTATCTGACAACATCTATAAGATTATTGAATCCTTCCTTTCCAATTGTAGTATAAAAGTTGTCCTCAATAGACATCACTCTTCTTCCTATTCTGTAACTTCAGGGGTTCCTCAAGGTTTTATCCATGTCCCTATACTCTTTTTAACTTACATTAACAATCTTCCAGATATTCTCACATCTTAGGAGGCATTGTTTGCTAATAATACTACCATTTATTCTTGTCATGATAAGAAACCAACAGTCTCTGATTGCTTAAAGGGGGCATTTGAGCTTGAAAAGGATCTCACTTCTGCTACAGCATGGGGCTTATAGTGGCTGGTGAACTTCAACACAGATAAAACTTAAATTTTTTCAGCCAATCATTATTGCAATAATTTAGATCTTCCTATATTTATGAACAGTGATGTACTCGATGAGTCATCTACTCTTTATCTTCTAGGATTAACTCTTACTTCCAATCTTTCTTGGAAACCATATCAAATCAGTTGCAAAAATAGCATTTGCTAAGGTTGCATCTCTTTATCGAGTCAACACTTTCTTACTTATAAATCTCAAATCTGGCTTTGTATGGAATACTGTTGCCATATCTGGGGCAGTTCTTCTAATGATGCCCTTTCTTTTTTAGACAAGGTGCAAAAACGCATTGTAAAATAGTTGGACCTGCTCTTGTTGCCAACCTTTAACCATTATCACATTGTCATAATGTTGCTTCTCTTTCTCTTTTCTACAAATGCTAAAATGGGCACTACCATAAAGTGCTAGCATCTCTTGTGCCATCTACTAAAATTCATTCTTGTGTTACTTGTCATTTAATTAAGTCTCATCCTTTTTCTGTGACTGTTCCTAAGTGCTCAAAAAACACTTATTCGTCTAGGTTTTTTCCTTGAACATCAGCTCTCTGAAATTCGCTTCCTTTATCTTGCTTTCCTGATTCGTATAATTTGCAATCCTTTAAGTTGTTCGTCAATCATTATCTGGCTCTACAATCTTCATCTTATCTCTTCCAGTAACTTCCAACTTAATTTATTGGTTGCTTGCAGCCTTGTTGGAAGCCAAGATGAAATTTTCATTGGAAAAACTAAAATTTTAGCATCCAAACTTGTCACATAAAAAAACAATTTTAGATTTTTTACTTTGCGTGTTTTTTATAAATAAGAATATTTATTATATTTGTGACTTTTTTTAATGAAAAAAATTAAAGAACTAATGAATTAAAAATTGTATAGTTCTTCTTTATTTTAACATATAAAATGAAAATCATAAATAGTAGTTTCTTTACATTGTTAAGTACCAAATTTTAATGAAGCATGTTTAATATATATACTATAGATCATATAGAATATATGTACATTTTTCAAAGTTGATTTTTTACATTGTTTTATAGGAACACAAAAAGTAAGTATTGTTAAAATGGCTTAACAATTAACATTACTTATTTAAAAATATTTAAAATTGTATTAGAAATAATTAATAATAATAATAATAATAATAACAATAATAACAATAGTAAGAATAATATTAAAAATATATACATCTAGATATATATCTAGAGGTTAGAATTATTTTGTTTTATTTCCACTTTTTTAAAAATTTCAATTCTTGATAATAACAATTTGCATTAAATTTTCTTTTCTTTACTCTAGGAGATCCTGTCAAATTCAAACAACAAATTATATTAATTTTTTTATCACTCAACGAGAAACACTCAAATTTTAATAACAGTTTATATTAATTTTTCTTTCCTTTACTCAATGAGAACCTGTCAAGATCTTACTACAATTTATATTATTTTTTATTTTCTCTACTCAAAGAGAACCTGTTAAAGTCTAATTACAATTTATATTAAGTTTTCTTTCCTCTACTAAATGAGAACATGTCAAATTCTAATAACATTTGATATTAATTTTTCTATTCTTTACTCAATGAGAACCTGTTAAATACTAATAACAACTTATTAATTTTTCCGTTCTTAATTTAATGAGAAACCTGTCAAACTTAAATAACATTTTTTATTAATTATTTTTTTCTTTACTTAATAAGAACCTGTAAAAGTCTATGTTTTGATTTCTAGTGTTTATATTATTGTTTTTGAACTATTTGTGTTATATATATTTTAAATCTTTGTTTTTGAACTATTTGTGTTATATATATTTAAACTCTTTGTTTTTGAACTATTTGTGTTATATATATTTAAACTCTTTGTTTTTGAACTATTTGTGTTATATATATTTAAACTCTTTGTTTTTGAACTATTTGTGTTATATATATTTAAACTCTTTTGATTAGTACATTATTGTTGAATAAAGCCTTTATCAAGAGGTTTTTGTTTTATTCAACAAAATATTCATAAATTTATTCAACAAAATATATATATATAAAATTTTAAAGATCCTAAAACCAACGAGACTAGATCTTGACCATAATGCACCAACTGCTTTGAAAGAATGGAAGCATTGGAAACGGACATTTGAGAATTCCATAGAGGATTGTGGAAAAGACACTCCAGATAAATTTCGCTCCATCATTCATTTTGTATCGTCCAATGTTTATGACTACATTAAAGAGTGTGATTCCTATGAGAGCATCATTGAAACCCTGGAAAACTTATATTTAAAAACCCCTTAATAAAAATTTTGCAAAGCATCAATTACTTATAAGACATCAAACATCAGGTGAATCTCTTGAAGATTTTCTTCAGGAACTATGCAAACTTAGCAAAAACTGTAATTATAAAGATGTGTCAGCTGAACAATATCAAGAGGAACAAATAAAAGATGCTTTTATTTCTAGAATAACTTCAAATTACATCAGCCAACGCCTTCTTGAAAATACAACATTGAATTTACAATCAGCATTTAACCAAGCTTGCTCTCTTGACATTGCTCAGAGGATTTCTGAGTCTTATATTCAGAAACTCATCATCAACCAGTCCAAATATTGTTGCTACTATAAAGTTACCAGAAGAATCTTTAACAGCACTTAATGCAATGCCTGTACATCCACAAAGAAATTGTATTTATTGTGGCAATCAACATCACAACCAACTTAATCGAACCTCTGCTCAGAAAAATTGTCCGGCTCAAAATGCTACATGTTTTAAATGTGGAAAAAAAGGACATTTCTCTAAAGTTTGTCTTGGCTGACCAATCAATAAGACCCACAGTGTTACAGCTGCAGTGCATAAACCAAGTTTGTGTACTGTTTCAAGTGTTGTCCAGAGAGCCTTTCTCATGCATCTGCTGTTGTCAAATTGATTCTTGTAGTTCAGATAATTTTATAAGCAAAAAATGTATTGATACTTTGAAAATAAAAACATTACCCAGTAAAAGAAAAACTTCTATGGCCCTCAAAACAATGAAGTCTGAATTAGTGGGTTGTTGTTCAGTTAACCTCGAACTAAATGGTTTACTATATCAAAATGTTTGATTTGGTATCTTGGAAAATCTTTGTAGTGATATCATACTTGGCTATGACTTCTAAAAGCAACACAAAAATCATATTTTTCCATTTGGTGGAAAAAAGAAGACTTAACCCTAACCCTAACCCTGAATAGTCACAAGGAAAAATAACCTATGTGCACTGCAAATGGCTAAAATAAAAATACCTTGTTTGTTTACGAGTAGTTCAGACAAAATGCAATAGCTAGCAAATCAAGAAGATTTAATAAAGATAACCAAAATTTTATTCAAAGTGAAATATCACAGCTATGATCAGATGGTATAATTGAGCCATGCTTCTCACCATGGAGAGCCCAAGTAGTGGTTGTAAAGGATTGTACTAAATCAAACAAAAAAAGACTCTACATTGATTACTCTCAAACAGTTAACCTTTACACTGAATTAGATGCATATCCTCTTCCCAGAATAGATGATATGATAAATGAACTTAAAGCAAAATACAAGGTGTTCTCTACCTTCGACTTAAAAAGTGCTTACCATCAATATCCTATAAAAATTCAGATAAAAAGTATATAGCATTTGAGGCATATGGAAAATTGTTACAATTTTGCAGGATTCCATTTGGAGTTACTAATGGTGTGTCTATGTTCTAATGATCTATGGACAAATTTGTTGAAGACAAAAAGTTACATGACACTTTTCCATACCTTGACAATAAAACCATTTGTGGCCAGAGGCGTGGTGGCCCCAGAGGTTATGCGGGATTCCCACATGGGCCTTTCACTTTTTCATTTAAATATGGGCCTTTTGGCAAATTTTAATTTTTTCTACTTTTTAAAGAAATTCTACAATCATTTACAATATTTATGTTTGCACAAATTAAATTTTATTATTACTTTGATTTTATGTCTTCAACTTTGAGCGCAATTAAATTTGTATTTTGCATAATAATAATAATATTGCTCTGAAAACAAAGTAGATATTTGAAGACGTGTTATAATTTTTTATTTATTAGAAAGTTTATGAACTCATAAACGGTTTTTAACAATGGTAATGTTGAAGAAATAAATTTTAAAATATTCGCAGACCCATGTTATTGTTGGACTTAAATTAACCTAATTTAAAATTTAACCCTAAAATATTTTTTTAAATGAATTAAAACGCAATACAATTACTATATAGTAATTGTATTGCATTTTAATTCATTTAAAAAAAATGTTTTATTGTTAAATTTTAAATTAAGTTTTGTATAAATAAGTATCGAACTCATGTTTTGCATTTTTGTATCGTTTCGAAACAGATATAAACTTGTTTTATAATAAATGAAGTTATTTATTTTTATGCATTTTATATTATTGTGTGTTAATAAACAAATCACCCCGTAATATCCTTTTCTCAGACAGATTTAAAAAAGGATGATGGCTGTGCAAAAAGTACATTTAAAGATATGTTTTATGCAAACTTTGAATTATGAACTATAAATACACAAATAAAACCTTTTAAAAATAGCGTAAAACCATATAATTTAACGAATTTATTTTAATTGAGGTGTAGGAGTACCACAAATATTTTCAAATACAATTTGATATTACACCTTAACAATTTACTTACTTATGCAAACTTTGAATTATGAACTATAAATACACAAATAAAACCTTTTAAAAATAGCGTAAAACCATATTATTTAACGAATTTATTTTAATTGAGGTGTAGGAGTACCACAAATATTTTCAAATACAATTTGATATTACACCTTAACAATTTACTTACTTACGACACATTTTTATTACTATTATTTTTAGGTAAGTTTAACATAAATTATAAAGATTCCATGGCTTTAAATTATAAAGATTCCATGACTTTAAATTTTTTTATTTTCATTATTTTAATTTTGTTTTATTTTTGAAATGAAAAAACAATAAAATAGCATTTTCTGAAAAAATATGAAATACTTTCAATTTAGTAACTGCTAAATGAAACTACGTTATAAAAACTTTAATGTTTAAATTATGTTAATAACGGCACCATTTTTAGAGCGGCATTTTTGCTGTTGTGAGTTTACGCGAAAATATTCACAAAAGTTAAAACACCGAATTAAACAAAAGCATAAACTATCTATAAAAATAATTGCTTATTTTTGAAGATTTTTAATATTTATTTTAGAAAAAAAATTATATACAGTTTAAAAAAGTTTATATTATTATACAATAAAATATATATCATTATATAGTAATAGAAGAATTAAAATCTTTGATTTTTTAATTTTGTGTTAGGCTATGTTCTTCAAACAAAATACTAATCGTATTTGCTTGCGGTAAATTGTGTTTTAAGAAAATCAGAACAAAAGCGTGGTCGCTGCATGGTATTGCTACCATTTTTTCTTTTGAGGTATTAGAAACAATGTTAATAATTACAAATCACAAATACAATAATTAATAATTACAATATTAATAATTACAAATTTTATTAATATTAAATGTATTACAAACAATATTAATAATTACAAGTGTTATCTCAACTTGCTAGTTTGTATTGATGATTTGTTAGAATAAGGTCAGTTATTAAATATATATATATATATATATATATATATATATATATATATATATATATATATATATATATATATATATATATATATGTAAATATAAATATTTTATTTTTGTATGGGCAATTAAATCAATAATGTATGATAAAATACCGCATATATAGGCCTTTTCATAAAAATCCTGCATGGACTTTTTAGAGCCACCACGCCCCTGTTTGTGGCTATGATCAGGTACATCATAATGAAAATTGTCTACAGTTTCAAAGCGCCTCACAACGTCGGGGCTTAACATTAAATAAATTAAAATCTGTCATTTCAGTTCCTTCGATAAATATTCTTGGTTATTGCATTAGCCATAACAATATAAAACCAAAATATCTCCTCCTTCTGATGTTTTATCACTTCGTTGAACTTTGGGTATGTTTTCTTATTACTCAAAGTAGATCTCTTCTTTTGCTAATAAAAATCCACCTTTAATTAATGTTAAATCATTCCCAATCGATAGTGAAACATTTGAAGCATTTCAATTACTTAAAAGGGAACTTCACTCTGAAACTTTGAGTTCTATTGATGAGAGCTTATCTTTGGTTATTGAATGTGATGCATCAGATGTAGTTGCATCAGCTACCTTGAATCAAAATGGTCGTCCAGATGCTTTCATGTCTCGGAGCTTAAACAAAAGTGAAATTAATTACCCAGTAGTAAAAAAAGAAGCAGTGGCTATTATTGAAGCTGTTCAAAAATGACAACATTTATTGTTACGAAATCAATTCCAATTAATCATTGATCAGCGTTCTGTCAGGCTTTTATCTTTGATAACCAAAAGAAAACAAAAAGAAAAAAAATAAGATTCAGTGCTGGAGGATGGAGTTGGCAGAGTTTAGCTATACTATATTGTATCACCCTGGAAGTGATAATGTAGTCCCTGATGCACTTACGCGTACTTTTAGTGCCACAACTTAACCTCAAACAAACCTAAGCGATATACATAACTGTTTATGTCATCCAGGAGTCACTTGTATGCTTCACTTTGTTAAATCTAAGAACTTATCTTTTTCCTCAGAAGAGGTTAAGAAAGTTTGTTTTAACTAACATATTTGTTCAGAACTAAAACCAAAGTTTTATTGATTTGCAAATGTCAGCGAGTTAATCAAATCGATATGTCCAATGGATCAATTAAGTATAGATTTTAAAGGACCATTGCATCATGCTGTAGTGGTGTAGTGGTAAAACGCTCGCTTCATAAGCGAGAGATTCTGAGTTTGATCCCCACCATGTCCCTGGTAGTACCGCGCTAAACTTGTTTCTCCCTGCAGTGGCCTTGTTTGTCAAGGTTCATGTTTCCAAGTTATAGAGTTGAGAGAGGGTTATAACCACTAATAAGAAGCCTACTCATCTGTAGTGGCTTTCTCGGTCTTGAGGAGGTGAATAACCAAAAAAGGAAAATCTAATTCTAGAAATAAGTATTTATTTACAGTTATTGTTGAACATTCTTCGTATCCATTTGCTATCCTGTGACCAGATATCAGTTTAACAACCGTTGTGAAATGTTTAGACCATTCTTTTTTTGTAGTTTTCCAACTTACATTCGTTCTCACAGAGGCTCATGGTTCATATCTAATAAACTAAAATCTTACCTTACTCAGAAAGAAATTCCAACAAGTAATTCTACTCCATATCATCCTATCAGTAATGGACAAGTTGAGAGATATAATGGTTTGATATGGAGAAATATTTGTTTGGCACTAAAAACCCACAACCTAGATATTAGAATTTAGGAAATTGTTCTATCGGACCCCCTTCACTCACTCCATTTATTATTATCAACTGCAACTAATTGTACACCCAATGAGAGAACATTCAGTTACCTCGGCGTTCATCATGTGGAACTTTATTACCCTCATGTTTAACTCCTGGTCAGGGTTAGGGTTAGGGTTTTTTCTTCGACATTTCGTGCGAACAAACAAAAACGATAATCTTGTTGATAAAGTCAAATTAGTGTGATGTAAACCCAACATATGCTAATATTCGTTACCCGGATGGACATAAGAAAAGTATAAAATCATAAGAAAAGTCTTATAATATCAACGAGAATAGATCTCATGATAATGTAACTGCGGAAGTATTTAATGTAAATAAAAGCCCATCACCAAAAATTACATCTGAAATTAGTGTTGAAGTAAATAATCCAATAAATGAGTCATCTAGTGACGTTTTGCGACATTCTACTAGAACTTACAAAGTTCCTGTAAAATTTGATGACTTTATACTAAACTGATGAAACTAGTTATCTTTTCTATAAAGATGGGAAGATTGTTGTGATTCCTAGTGTTTATGTTATTGCTTTTGAACTACTTGTGTTATATATATTTAAACTCTTGTATCTTTAGATTAGTACATCATTGTTGAAAAAATCCTTTATCAAGAGGTGTTTGTTTTTATTGGGTACATCACAGTCTAATAATAATTTATATTAATTTTTTTTTTCTCTACTAAATGAGAAACTGTTTAAGTCTAATAACAATTTGTAATAATTTTTCCTTAATAACAATTTATAATAATTTTTCTTTTCTTTACTCATTGAGAGCATGGTCAAATACTAACAAAAATTAATATTAATATTTCCTTTCTTTACTCAATGAGAACCTGCCAAATTCAATTAACATATATATATATATATATATATATATATATATATATATATATATATATATATATTTTTTTTTTTTTTTTTTTTTTTTTTTTTTTATTACACAAAAAAAATAAAATATCAATTTTTAATTTTTATATATTAATTTTTCTTTTCTTTACTCAATGTGAATCTGTCAAATTCTAAAAACAATTTATATTAGACTTTCTTTTCTTTACTTAACATACCCCTGTCAAATACAAACAACAATTTATATTAATTTTTCTTTACTTTACTCAATAAGAACCTGTCAAAGTCTAATAACAATTTATATCACTTTTTTTTTTCTTTATTCAATAAAAACTTGTCAAATTCAAAGAAAAATTTATATTAAATTTTTTTTTCTTTACTCAATGAAAACCAGTCAAATACTAATAACTATTTATATTAATTTTTGTTTACTCAAAAAGAACTTGTCAAAGTCAAATAACAATTTATATCTTTTTTTTTTCTTAATTCAATAAGAACCTGTCAAATTCAAACAAAAGTTTATATTAATTTTACTTTTCTCTACTTAATGAAAATCTGTCAAATACAAACGACAATTTATATTAATATTTTTTTTACCTAATGAAAACCTGTCAAATTCTAAACAGAACTTTTATTAATTTTTTTTTCTTAACTTAATGAGGATGTTAAATTCTAATAAAAGTTTATATTAATTTTTCTTTTCTCTATTTATTGAGAAACTGTCAAATTCTAATAACAATATATAATTTTTTTTTACTTTACTTAATAAAAACCGTTCAAATTCTCAGAACAACTTTTTCTTTTCTTTACTCAGTTAGAGCCTGTCAAATTCTAATTACAATTGAATTAGTGAAAAGAAGAAAAGTACTAGTTCATTTTTTGCTACTTGCACTATTTTTTTTATAATTTTATTTAAGTTATGTGGATCTCTCTACGTACTACAAAAATAATATCTTTTTTTTATTATTTTTTGCTATAAAGTAGATTTTAACTAGTCGAAGAACATTGATTATCTCGAAATGAAAATATTGGACTAGTACTGTTCTTCTTTCCACCGACTCAATTTATATTTTGTTTTTTATATTTACTCAATGAGAAGCTATTAAATTCTAATAATAATTTAGATTAATATACTAACCTCCTCAATATCTTTAAGATTAACCTCATATAAGTGGTTGGTGCATGTTTCCATACCGCAAAGTCAGGTGGTGTCTTTGAGTCCGCAAAAGTCGTAAGTCCATTTCGCAAAATTATGTTTTACATGAATAATTATTCAATTTGATATAATTAAATTTATAAATAATTTTAGCCATGCTTTTTTGTTTGTTCTACGTAGCCGAAAGGATTATATTAACCTAAAGGATTAAGTAGAAAATAGTAACTGCATAATGGAAAAAATTTATTTTTCATATGATAAGATATCGGGAGACGATAAGAGTTTAAATTTGTTAGAAGATTCAAGTCTTATTAAGGGTAATTAGATAAGTTTATGGTATATATTATATAATTTTATGTATTTTGTGCATTTTTAATTTTTCCAAATTTGAAACTTTTATTTTATTTTCACTATTTTGAACTAATAAAGTCATTATTGGTATGATATTTTTAGCGGAAAAGTGGATATGTGCAGAATCATACGAGGAAATACTCGCTTTGATTCGAAACTATGAAACAGAAACTGTGTCAAAGTTTACATGTTATTCTGCTGACAAAGGATGACTCAGTATCTTTTAATGGTGTTCCATTCATGATTGTAGGAAGTAAAGTTCTTGATTGTATGCATGGAAGAGATAGAAAAGTATCTTTTAAAGAAGAATATAAAATGCGTTGCAATGATAGAAAGGTATCTTGAATGTGCTATATTTATTTATATTTAACTATTTATATAAGGTATATCATATACTTATTTATTTATAGTTATATATTATATAAGTATATAATAAACTTGAAAACTTTAATAATTCAATTATAGATAAAATATAAATACAATACATGTTTATTACAATGATAATAGGTATCTGATCACAGTTACTTTAAAAACTATGAAATGATCCAGAACACAAAGAAATTTAATTGTAGTTCACAAATAAAGATCAAAGAAGTTATGAAATTTCCAGATTTTAAGGTTTTATTTCTTTTAAATTATGTTAGTTTTATTTAATATAGAAAATAATAAATTATTATTAATAAATATTTGACTATTAAAATTTAGTAAAAAGGTTCTTAATTCCTTTGCCTATAACCAACAAGTTTTATAACTAATAAGCCAATTGCTTAATGATTTAAAAAGATTTCTTTTTTTTCTTTTTTCAGAGAAATATTATATAGCTTTTTGAAAAAATACTAGTTTGTCTTGAACATTTTTTTTAAATGCAGTACCTCTTTAGATTATAGAAGATAGTAAATGGAAAAGAGTAACATCCTCAAAAAAAATTCGTAAAGCAATTTTAAAAAATGAAGCAGTGGGACAAAAAATGTTTTCAGTTTTTCTTCCATCAACGAGTTCTCACACTGGTCACTTTACTGGAGATGTAAACAATTTTGTATAACATCTGATTTTAACAATAACCAATTTTAATCACAAGTTGTATAAATTGTTGATGTTTTAATTTCTAAATTTTTTTTTACATTATAGCTTAAACCAGGGATGCGGAGTCCCAAAAAGGACATCGGATTTGAAAGTCACAAAAAGATTACTTTATCCTAGTTTTTGGTATCCAGGAGCTTTAAAAATATAAATAAGTTTATGGACTACTAATAGGAAAAAAATTAAGACTTTTAGGTTAGGGGAACAATCGTTTTTTGAACCCGGAGTCTTCAAGTCATTAAATCTCAGGAACTCTTTTCTTATAGCAGATAATAAGTCAACAATCATGTTTAGAGCTTCTGGACACTAATGACTCGGAAAAAGTAGAGATATAAAGCCGGAGTCCTTTTGGGACTCCGCATACCTGGCTTAAACATTTTTCTTTTAAAAGTTCTTTTTTTAAAATTATAGGCTCTTAACAAGTGGCTTTTCCCTTTATTTAATTAATTTTTTTTTATTGAAACCAATCAACTTTTAAATTTTTACATTTTTTATTTAAATTTTCTGATAATTCTTTTTATTTTTTTAAGGCTGCTGGTATATCCCAGCCAATTGATGCAAGATTAAAAGAAGAAATATTTACATCATCTGAATTTATAACTAGTGTTGATGAAATGCGTAGGAGATTAGAAATCATTGTGACAAGAGAAATGTTTAAAAATAGTATTTGTCCATCTAAATCAAATAAAAGATTCATCCCATCGAAAAAAACTATTCGGTGTTACATGTTGGAAGCAGTAAGAAAGAAAAGGTATTCAAACATTGACCAAGAATGTCTTATAAAAAAGATAGAACAATGGAAAGTTGAAAATCCTCACAGAAGATTTTATCTTCGACCTAAAGGGATAAGTAAAAATTGTATGTATTTAATATTTTACTGTGAGCACTCTTTACTTAACTTCAATTTTCATCAAGATATACAAAAATGAATGTGTATATATTTTTTTCCTTGTGTTCCTTGTGCATGTTTAAATAATAAAATACTATATTTTAAACACTATATTTAAATAATAAGCTTTTATAAAATATTTTTGTAGTGCACATTAAGGTGAATGCTTTTTAAAAAAATTCAAATACACTATGTAAATAACTGTTCTTTTTTTTTGCTAACGTTTTATATTTTTCGAAAAAATATGTATTTAAAACAGGGCTCCCAGATACTCACTGTTTTTTTAAAAAGAAATACAATCCTGCACTTTTTAAGATAATGTGTCATTTTGCTTTTGCATTTCTTGTTCTAATCTGATTGCATAGGACATTAAAAATTATCATAACTAATTTTTAATCATTTTAATCACTGCTTTTTAAATATATATAATGTCTTAGAAGTAGTCCATTTAAAAAAATTTAAGGTAAAACAGAAATGTAAGATTTAAGAAGATAAAGAGACCTCCCACAACTGACATTCAGATATCCAACATAAATTAAACATGTTTAATTATTATTTTTTTTAATTTATATTTAACTTGGAAATAAATCATTTAATTTATTTTAGTTCATTACTAAATGATATTTACTTTTAATAAACCTTCTCTGAAACTATTTTTACAATATCTTTTTTCACTACAATACCTATATTATCACTTATAGGAACAGATTTTACTAAGAAAGAATACTTACGGGGACATTAGCATTATTAAGAGCACCTGTGTACCCTGTACACCTTTGTGTACCAGTTATTTTTTTGTCCCCGCAAGCACCATTTTTTTTTTTAAATGTACCCTTAACCACCTTTTTTAGAGAGCATAAAGTAAATACAATGACTATCATATAGCCTGACTCGCAGTGTTTAGATAAGGTCAGCATCAAGGTCAGGGTTAGGAGGAAACAAGGTTTAAATATGGTTATATTACTGTAATTAATCGCTTTTGTAAATAGATGAAAATAAAAATGAAATATAATATATAATAAATAAATAAAAATGACAAAAATAAATATAACAAATATATTTTTATAACAAAATAATAAATTTAAATATGTATAAATAAAAATGGAAATAAAATAAAATAAAAAAACAACGGGAACATAAAAAAACATGTCCTCATAAATGCCAACTAGGAGTATATATATATATATATATATATATATATATATATATATATATATATATATATATATATATATATATATATATATATATATATATATATATATATATATATATATATATAATACATATGTATATACAAGCACATACATCTAAATAAACATATATATATATATATATTTATTTATTTATTTATTTATAGATGAAGTTGAATGCTCAGCCGTCGGAAGCACCGAAGTTGAGGATGAGATTGTTGTAGAAGCATCAAGCAATAGTTTTTTATTTGTTTATCAAACTGAAGAAATGCAGAGGTTATTAAAAATATATGGCAATGAAATTACCCTTTTGGATGCCACTTACAAAACAACAAAATATTCTTTACCACTCTTTTTTCTTGTTGTAAAAACAAATGTGGACTATCAGATAGTAGGTACCTTTATTTGTGAAGGAGAGTCAGCAAAAAATATTCAAAGTGCTCTTGCCAAAATAAAAGAATGGAATCCTAATTGGAGTCCTTTATATTTTATGGTTGATTGTTGTGCTGAAGAGATTAATGCTATTGAATCTGAAGAGATTGATGCTATTGAATACATCAAGGTATTTCAAGTTTTTAATTAGCTGCTTATTTAATTTTGTTAAGTCCTCTTGCTGAATCATTTTATATTTAAGTGGTTTTATGTTTAAGTAAATCAAGTTTTAACTTATATATTAAATTTTTTAGAGTGCCAAGTTCTCATATGTGACTTTCATCGGGAACAAGCGTGGGAACGTTGGTTTAATAAAGTAAATAATGGTGCCAGTGACATTAAAGTAGAAATGCTAGAAATGCTAAGTAAAGGAAAGTTGCCAGAGCTCAGTCAAATGTTGATTTAGCAAAAGCCCTTGATAACTTAAAAAAATGTGAACATTATTTAAATCCAAATCATAAAAATATGATTAACTGGCTTGAAAAGCAATGGTTACCACATATTGAGGTTTTATTTTATTTTTACTTTTTTTCTTAATTCTACACTAAATCCATTTATTCTGTACCATTTTATTAATAGAGGTGGGCATACTTGTATCGTAAAGACAGATTAATGGTCAGTATTAATACTAACAATGGAGTTGAACGGCAAAATGAAACCTTCAAACATTCATACCTGAAAAAGCATAGTAACTCTAGTTTATCAACCATGCTTACTATTCTTATTGAAGACTACTTTCCAGATTTATATAATAGGTACTTAGTATTTTATTTTTTTCTTAATAAAAGAGAATATTTAGTAATAGTATAGGCTATTTAAAAAAAAAAAACGACCTTTACGATAGTTTTATCAAAATTATCCAAAGGTTCTTATCAAAATTATCCAAAGGTTCTATCAAAGCATGCTAAAGTGTTCTTTATTTACTTTAGTGTTCATTATTTCCTTATAAAGTTAAAAAAATTTGAAATAATACAACATAACTTAAATATAACTTAGTATACATTTTGATAAAGAGTCTACTCTAATGAGCACAAAATAATTAAAAGGGAGATTTTAAAGGGAATATCTGATATAAAAAAAGATTTTTTTTATTCTTTTTAAATTTTAAGTTTTGATTCAGGCAAACTACCATTAACAAATTTTAAAAAGTGAACAAATGTCAAATATTTTTCACTTATTGTGCAAAGTAACAAACACTGGTGCTACACTATTTTTTGAAACAATATTTTAAAACACTTAAAATATTGCACTTGTCAAGATTGGAAAAGAACTGGGTATCTTTGCAAGCATTTCTTTGCAGTTTTTAATAAATTTCCTTCATGGTCTTGGTACAATTTATCTCAATTATACATTGACTCACCCTTTTTGAACTTGGATAAAGAAATTTCTTTTGGAAGAAAACCTTTATTGCCTCCAAATGAACTGTTTATTACAAACAACAAAGCAGAAGACAGAGAAGTAGATTGTAGCTTAAAAACATTGGAATCACTTCCCAAACAAAAAACGTGGTTAAACACTAAGGCATCCTTGTTTCGAGAACTAGCTAAGCAGTTAATTAATGAATCATACCTTATTGAAAATGAAGAGAAATTAGATAATGGAATTGATATTCTAAAAAAAGTTAAAAAATCATTTGAAGAATGCATTCCAAATGAACAAGGTATTCATTTGCAGCCTGTTCAAAAAAATAAGCGTCAGTTACAAGCATTAAGCATTCCCTTAAGAAAGAAGGTTGCATTATATTCGGGGAGGCATGGAATTGGTGCAGAAAAGTTGAGGGCCTCAAGCAGTTTAAAAATTGAATCAAATAAAAATCATAAAGTCCTAGTTGAGTCTGAACACATAGATGCAAGTGAAAATGTAATTCTTCAGCAAGATAATACAGAAGAAAGTATTGAATGGATTATGTTTGACAACAACCTGCCTGTGTTACCACAAACTGAAATTGATGTTATTGAGAATAATGATATGCTGACAGATGTAAGTATCAATGCTGCCCAAAAAATTCTTTTGAGTCAGTTTCATATGAAATCTGGGTTTCAAGATACCATTTTAGGTGAAAAATATATGTTTCGTGAGGAAAAGAATGATTTTGTTCAAGTATTATATACTGGACAATATCATTGGATTACCATTTCTAATATGAATTGTCCAGCGGACACAATTTTTTACTATGACAGTCTTTTCCATGGCCAAGTGAAGGATCATGTTAAGCAGCAAATATGCAATATATATAAAACAAAAGGAAAAATCTTAACCATCCATGTACGCAAATGTCAACAACAAACTAATGGTGTGGATTGTGGCGTTTTTGCAATTGCAAATGCATTAAACATACTTCACAAATTTGATATTGGAGCTTTATCTCTAGACAAAGACAAAATTAGAAAACATTTTATTGAATGCATTAAAAAAAGACATTTTTCTGTCTTTCCAGTTAGCCAATCAAAATCATGTTTTAATGCAGAAAAATTAATCACTTTAGAAATTTCTTGCTCATACCGTTCAAATTGGGTATGGTATCATGCAAAAAATACCAATCTTTATATGGTACAGTGTGATATGTGCAGCGAATGGTACCATAAAAAATGTCATGGATTTGTTTAGCTTGTAAAAAAAAAGAATTGTGTTCATTAACATGAATGAAAAATTAGTCATAAATCAAAAATCAGTCAAAATGCTTAACAATTTTCATTCGTTCTTATATCAAAAAAAAATTTATTAATGGAAAAACAAACCTTATCAAAAATGCGAAGTTTGATAAATTTTTACTTATTCAGTAAGTTATAAACTGTTTACACAGCATTATTTTATTTATGTTATTTAATCAGAGGTTATGATATCATTATTTAATCAGAGGTTTAGATATCATTATTAATAAACAAAGTTTTAGAAACAAGTGTTGAATTTAGTTGTTTTAAAAGAAAAATTGAACCTATAGACTTTCATTATTTAAAATATGCTTTTCCTATTTTTAATTATATATTGTTAAAGGCAACTGCCAACTACCTTATATTTTTGTATATGTTTTTTCACATATTATAGATAGGTTTTTAAATGCTTATTTATGATAATATTTTTGGCAATTCCCTAAACGTGTTGTTAATAAAAGAATGAAACTGGAACTTAAATATAAGCTTGGAAAGAAGCTACAAGTTGTCTTAATAATACATGTTTAACTGAGTTTGTAGATTTGTTAATAGACTCTAAACAAACAAAGAAAAATTTCTGAATGCTTTTTATAAATTCTATTTTAGGTCAGCTTTATCTGGTAACTGCCCCACAGCTCACAATTATTAATTATTGGAGGAACTATAAAAATAAAATGAAGGAAAAACTAAGTATATAAAGTAATGTCAAATTCATTGGTAAGTTACAATATGTATGTTTGTGTTCTGTTTAAACTTCTGGCGCTGTTGGCTCACTCAAAAATTACTGTATGTTTATTTGTTTTCACCCGTAAGTTACTGTATGTTTGTTTGCTTTCTGTTTGAACCTCTGGCTCAATGTTGATTCACTAGTAAGTTACAGTATGTATGTTTATGTTTTGTTTAAACCTCAAGTGCAATATTGACTAACCCGTAAGTTACTGCATGTATGTTTGTGTTCTGTTTAAACCTCTGGCGCGGTGTTGACTCACCCGTAAGTTACTATATGTATGTTTATGTTCTGTTTAAACCTCTGGCGCGGTGTTGACTCACCCATAAGTTACTACATGTTTGTTTGTGTTCTGTTTAAACCTCTGGCGCGGTGTTGCCTCACCCGTAAGTTACTATATGTTTGTTTGTGTTCTGTTTAAACCTCTGGCACGTTGTTGACTCACCCTTAAGTTACTATATGTTTGTTTGTGTTCTGTTTAAACCTCTGGCGCGGTGTTGACTCACCCGTAAGTTACTATATGTTTGTTTGTGTTCTGTTTAAACCTCTGGCGCGGTGTTGACTCACCCGTAAGTTACTATATGTTTGTTTGTGTTCTGTTTAAACCATTGGCGCAATATTGACTCACCCATAAGTTACTGTATTTAAGTTTATGATCTGTTTAAACCTCAAACGCAATATTGACTTACCCATAAGTTACTGTACATATGTTTGTGTCCTGTGGAGACCTCTGACGTGATGTTGACTCACCCGTAAGTTACTTTATGTTTGTTAGTGTTCTGTTTGAACCTCTGGTGCAATGTAACTTACCCGTAAGTTACTATATAGTTGTTTGTGTTCTGTTTAAACCTCTGGCGCAATATTGACTCACTCATAAGTTACTATATGTATGTTTGTGTTCTGTTTATACTTGTGACGTGTTGTTGACTCAGCTTTTAGTTACTTTATGTTTGTTTGTGTTCTGTTTAAACATCTGGTGCTCTGTTATTTTAGTGACTGTCAAGTTAGTCCACTTATAATATATCCATTTGTAATACACTTTTTAGATAAAATGCTATATATAGAGCTCTCTTTTCCTGATGGAGTAACACTTACAGAAGTAACTTGCACATTTTCATTTTCCAATATTACTTTACCCTGTTTTAGAATTGTTGCAATTTTACCATTTTGTCCATTATTACACACCTGTGTGTAATAACGGATAAAATAGTAAAAACAAAACTTTTTTATATTACATTTTTTATAATTAAAATTTTGTCCATTATTACACAGGTGTGTAACAATGTACAAAATTTTTGCAATTTTGTCCATTATCACACACCTGTGTGGCAAAGAAAGCTTTTTTTTATTTATTTTTTTTAAACATCTGCGCTTCCAACAAGGCTGCAAGCAACCACTAATTAAAGTTGGAAGTTACTGGAAGAGAAAAGAAGAAGATTGTAGGGCAAGATAACGATTGACGGACGACTTGAAGGATTGCAAATTATATGAATCAGGAAAGCAAGATGGAGGAAGTGAATTCCAAAGAGCTGATGTTCGAGGAAAAAAACTATATGACTAAGCGTTTTTGGAGCACTTAAGAACAGTCACAGAAAAAGGATGAGGCTTGATTAAATGACGAGTAACACGATAGTGAATTTTAGTAGATGGCACAAGAGGCGCTAGCCCTTTAAAGCAGTGCCCATTATAGTATTTGTAGAAAAGAGAATGGTTGGAGGTTAGCTGCAAGAGCAGGTCCAACTATGTTTATGATGTGTTTTTGCACCTTGTCTAAAAGAGAAAAGCATCATTAGAAGATCCGCTCCAGATATGACAACAGTATTCCATACAAGGCCAGATTTGAGATTTATAGAGATAGAGAATAGAATCCGAAGTAAGAAAGTGTCGAGCTCGATAAAGAGATGCAACCTTAGCAGATGCTAATTTTGCAACTGATTTGATATATGGTTTCCAAGAAAGTTTGGAAGTAAGAGTTAACCCTAGAAAATGAAGAGTAGATGACTCATCGAGTACATCACCGTTCATAAATATAGGAAGATCTAAATTATTGCAATAACGATTGGCTGAAAAAAATTAAGTTTTATCTATATTAAAGTTCACCAGCCACTGTGAGCCCCATGCTGTAGCAGAAGTGAGCTCCTTTTCAAGCTCAAATGCCCCTCCAAGCCATCAGAGAGTGTTGGTTTCTTATTACGACAAAAGTAAATGGTAGTATCATTAGCAAACAATGCCACCTTAGATGTGAGAATATCTGGAAGATCGTAATGTAAATTAAAAAGAGTATAGGACCAAGGATAGAACCTTGAAGAACCCCTGAAGTTACAGATTAACAAGAAGAGTGTTGTCCATCGAGGACAACTTATACTACGATTGGAAAGGAAGGATTCAATAATCTTAAAGATGTTTCCAGATATACCAAAGAAGAAAGCTTATGGAGAAGACCAGCATGCCAAGCTTTATCAAAAGCTTTTGAAATTTCAAGAGCGATGGCCTTAACCTCTCCACCTTTATCTAATGCACGCTAAAACCTATCAGTTGTTAATGTTAGCAAATCAGCTGTAGAGCGAGGAGATCGAAATCCATATTGATGGTCAGAAAGTAAGTAATTAGATTCAAGATGAGAAATTAAGTGTTTGTTAATTAAAGATTCAAAAACGTTGCTTATGATAGGAAGAAGACTAATGGGACAGTGGTTAGACGAATGAGAACGCTCTCCAGAATTTTTGAAGATAGGGATAACAGATGCCTCTTTCCAGCAGGCTGGAAAACGAGACTCTGATAAGCACTTGTTGAATAGTTTAGAGAGTATAGAAGATAGCTCTGTCTGGGCCACAAGCTGTAGAAGAGTCTAGGCAGAAAATCACTTTAGATATGGAAGCTGGAGTGAAACGAATGTCAAGCAATGGATCAACCTGTTTGTTGGCAATATCAGGTAGAATGCAACTAGTGGAATCAAGAGATGATATTGAAGAAAAGTTTTTAGCGAACAATTCAGCTTTGTCTTTAGGTGAGGTGACAAAGTCTGAACCATACAAGAGAGGTGGAATTAAAGATTTGCCCTTATTATCGATACTATTAAAGATTCTTCAGAAATCACGAGAGCCTAATTTTTGAGATGAGATACGAGATTTCAAAGACAGTTTTCCATAATGTTATTCGTTTTCAACTGAATACTTTATGCATTTTTTTTATATCTTATGTTTGTGTTATAGCAGTGAAAGAACAGTTACAGTAAAAGAATGCGACTTTGCAAAATGATGAGTTAGGTGGTCTCAAGTTTTTTTTGACTGAACAAGAAATAGTAGCTCTCCTAAGCACCAAACATGTTTGTAGATAAGAGTAATAGACTTAACGTCTTTGAGGTTATTAAGGCAAAAGATTAGGAGCTTGGTTTGGTCCAACTACATTTCCAATGCGTCTTTCAAATAAGTCTGAAAGATTAAGGGCATTAGAAGAACCAGTCTAATAATTACAACAATAATCCATAGAAGATATAAGAATTATCCTTCCAAGGAGATTGCCATCTAAAGTTTATTATCATTTCCGAAATATTTTTTTTTAACTTTTTTTTTAACTTTTTTTTAACTAATGTTTAAAAGTTTATGCTTACTTTTTTAGATTTTTTTTTTAGAGTCCATTTTTATTACGCTCCCCCTGTTCTTTTATGTTCAATTTTATTAATAGAAATGAGAATGTGCAAGAAAAAGCAGTTTGCTAATTGATTGTGTATTTTTCTGTCATATGCTTTCAATCGTTCTGCATAAAAAAAACGTACATGTGAATAGGAAGGAACCTTGACGTGGTTCATGTGCTTTAAAACAAATACCTTCCAGACAGAAACTTTCTGACAACTTGTTTGTGAGTTGTAGTATTTTTATACTGGTAATATATCGAGGGTATATTGCCAGAACGCACTAAGTCATTTTTCATTGTTTTGAGATAATTATGAGATATTGTTTGGCAGTTTAATGAAAAAAAAATTTTTCATGTCATGGTGTATATTCCCATTGTATATTTGAGAATGATCAATAACTTGGTACTATATAGAATATAAGGTGTGGTGCGTTTTGGAAGTGATAAAGCATATAATAATAAGTGTTTGTGTTGACTTAACTCAAAACCAACAAAAAATGACTTAGTGCATTCTGGCAGTATACCCCCGATATAATCTTTTGGTTTTTGAAATTCTTGCTTTCAGGGTGTTTTTTTTCTTGTTTATTTAGATAACACGGAAAGCATTGCGGATTTTAAAGATAAAGGTATAATTTTTATTAATTCTAAACACAAGCAGATGATTTAGAGTATTATTAAATAAAATGTAATGATCGGAATTTGATTGAAGTTTGTTTCCAATATAGATAGTTTTAACTTGTTGAATTATTTTTTAATAACTAATTCTTTAATTTTCTACTTGGTCGTTCAACTTAAATGTTTTGTATCTACAACAAATGGCTATGTGAGATCTTATCGTAATCTAATCATAAAATTATTTTTGGGAAATAAGCAGTATGAAGAATAAATGTTTAAGAAGATGTTTGACAACGATATAAACTTCAAAGAATTTTTAACATACTATTTTTAATTGCAGTTAATTTATATTAACGTATTATTTATGTAACGGTGCGTATGTAACTTAGAAGATATTCATGAAATTGTTTGTTCATTTTTTTAAATTTCATACTAGTTTTATTGATTCATGCTTTTTCATAAGTATTTTTTTTTTAATTATTACTTTTGATTTAAATGCAGCCATTAAAAGCTTATATAATTAATCGATTTTATTACGCGGCATCATCTTAAGAAATTAACCTCTTTTCATTAAACAGCCACAGCTTATGAAATTAACAATTTTGGCTTCAATCATTTATTTATGTATTTTTTCGTAACAATGATTTCATAGGAACTTAAAAAACGGAAATTATAATCTATATTGAAAATGTCTTTATTTTCCAACAGTTGGCTAATAAAAAATAGGGAGAGATTTAGCAATGAGACGCGGGCAACATTTGACAACGGCGTTCGTCGTGAACACGTCGTTTGACTAAAACCATTTCAAAAAACAACACGCGTCTAATAACCGTTAACAACATTGACGGTTGTATTCTGCTTGAAATCTGTAGGAGATTTAGTTTTTTTAGGCCACGCTAAAGATTTAGCAGATGTTTATGAGTTTTTACTTTTAATTGAGTCAAACGATTCCCATGGATATGGTTTCTTTATTTGGAAGAAAGCCTACAGAAATATGCTTTATTTTTAATACAGTAATTGATTTTATTTATGAAACCTCTTGTCATTTTCAGAAGTTGAACAAACTTTGAAGTATGCAATAGAGTGCTGGAATGCAAAAGAACAAAGAGGAATTTTTAAACAAATTCTTGAGGAAAAAATTGTTAAGTGAAAATCACGAGAAATAACTTTCTTATTTTTCTTTTTACCTTGTAAATTACTAATATGTAAGTTATTATATCACATTGTAGTAGTAGTAGTAGTAGTAGATGCTGTAGCCGCCTGAAGACGACGAGTGTGTGTATTAATAACACACTTAGACAGCCGTGTCAGTATTAATTTTATTTAAAAGGAGCCAATTGTCTAATTGTGCTTAAATTTTCATTAACTACATCTTTAGGTAGTTTATTCCATGGTTTTGTTATTCTGTTAGTAAAGAATGAGTGTCTTAAGTTGCACTTTGTTTTTTCGCGTTCAAACCTGACACCGTTTCCTCTAGATAATTGAAAATCATTAGGCTTGAAACCGTTTAAAAAGTCCACATTTTCAATCTTATTTAATAACTTATAAGTCTGGATCAAATCTCCACGAAGTCTGCGTTCACATAATGGGCTGAGGCCAAGAATCTCCAGTCTTTCTCGTATTTCATTTTTGCCAGAGTCGGATTGAGTCTCGTAGCCCTGTGTTGAACTTTCTCGAGCAGTTCTATTTCTCCTTTAAGCTGAGGGGACCACACTGGAACCGCGAATTCGATTATTGGGCGAACAAACGTCACGTATAAGACTTTAAGAGTCTGCACATCCAGTTTCACAAATGTGTTTTTAATCATTCCCAGCATTTTATTTGCCTTCGAGCTGCAAGATATAATTTGCTGTTTCCATTTCATGTTTGCTGAGAATAATACGGCTAGATCTTTTTGAATAGTTTGTCCTAGGACAACATTATCCATAGAATAATCGTGTTTTGGATTGTTACTTCCATAATGTATTATTTCGCAATTTTCTTTATTGAATGATATAGTAAAAGCAGTTGATTATTAAAGTTACCAAAACTTAAGAAATCAGCAGTATAATCTTAAGACCGGAAACAATATTGATCGTTAGATAGTAAGTTATTGAATTGCGTTATAAATGCATCAGATAATAACTTCTTTCTTGTACCTACTGATGTAACAAAAATGATTACTATTGGAAAGGTAGGCAACAATGGAAGCTTTTATTTCTTTTTGTTAGTTGCAAGCCGAGCCTCATTCTTCTCCATGGTTTTTACCTACTTGTGAAGCTATTACATCTAATTGTAATCATTTTTTTTAAAAGAAAGATCTTTTTTAAAAGAAAGATCTTTTTTAAAAGAAAGATCTTTTTTAAAAGAAAGGTCTTTTTTAAAAGAAAGATCTTTTTCAAAAGAACAATTTTCTTGTGAAAAAGATTTTGAAAAAACGATTAAAAAACGAACGTATTTTATTATTACAAGAAATCAATGTAAAAAGGTGCAGTGTGATGATTAGCTTCATTATTCTCAGTATGCAAAATCTTGTATCTTATCTCAGAAGTTAGGTTCTAGAGACTTTTGGAAAAACTTCAACAGTGCAATTAACAAAGGTAAGACTAATATTTTAACTCTAATTTGTAGGTCTGTTCTTAATACCTATCCCCAGGATAAGGCAGAAGTATTTGCGAAGAAATTTTCTGCTTAACCTAATGGCCACACCTTTTTCTGTTATTCATATTAAACTGATTAACCCATTGTTATACATCCAAATAATTTGGGCTTCCGTTGCTTAAGTCATTACTAAGTAAATTCTACTACCTAATCTACTAATTTAAATAAAACTGTAAGGGTTGTGGGCTAGACAAAATTTCTGTCATACAAAATTTTTCTCCAAAACTCTCTATAATCCTTTCTGAAATATTATTAAGTGCTTGACTGAATCTTGTTTTCCTGACTGCCGAAAAACGGCTTCTGTGAATATACTTTTTACAAACTCTAGAGAACACTAGATTATCCAACTATCATTCAATAAGTTTTCTTTTTTAAAATAAGCTCTTTGAGTTTTTAACCAACCAATAGCTAATATTTTAACTCAAATCTAATATCTTACTCTCTGGCAATCAATATGGGTTTCAATCGTCTGGTTCTATGGCTGACTTGCTATTATATCAAAAGCTTTTAATAAAATGTGACATGCTGATTGTTTTTGAAATTATATAATCATTTCTTTCGAATTGCAAAATTATTTATCTTTGAAAGCCAACACTCCTCTTCATTTCCAATAACTACAGGGATATAATATATCCTGTACTTTTTTTTATCTAAATTAATGATTTTCCTGAATATCTTTAATCTAAGTTACTCTATTTGTCAAGAACGCAACTCTTTTTTTGCTCACCAAAGTTTAAGGACTTTCTCCTAACATCTTCTTTTGTTAACTCATACAATCTTCAACTTTTAAAGTTTTCTGTCAATCATTTTCCTGGTATTTAACACTATTCTTTATTTTCTAGTAACTCCCAACTTAAACCTGCTTGTTTGCAGCCTTATTAGGTGCAAATGAAAGAGTGTAAAAAATACATAGCAGCTTGGCAAAAAGTAATAAACAAAAATACCATCATAAATAATACTATAAAATAATGAAAATAATTATAAAATTTACACACATTAGAAAAAAGGAATAAATAAACAACCACAAATAAATAATTTATAAAAATTTTCATATTTTTTATCAAAATAAAAAATAAGAATTTTTGATCAAAACTCACCATCAAATAATGCTGCATTTCTTTGCTATAGAAACATGAAAATGTTTTTGAATTCAACTTAGCTCTTAGTTTATGATTCTATAGTTAAACATCAGATTTCTAGGTTCAACTATCGAAATCATTTCTAACAGTTGAGAAAGTCATATTGTTGTGAAAGTCGGTAAGTTAAGATAGCTGAGATCCTTAAAAAAAAAGAACATTTAAAAGTTGCATCTATGTTATGGAAAAAAATATATATATATGTATATATACATTTGATAAATTCTAAATTGCATATATATATATATATATATATATTTATTTATATATATATATATATATATATATATATATATATATATATATATATATATATATATATATATATATATATGTATATATATATGTATATATATATATATATATATATATATATATATATATATATATATATATATATATATATATATATATATATATATATTTAAAAAGGTAAATCTTAATTTAGTTACCCATAATTTGATGTGGTTTGTGGTCAGGAAAATAAATTTAAAACCGCAAGCATAACATAAATAATATTCTAGTGAAGGTCAAAAATTTCAAAGTTTAAAAAATTTTTTTTTTAATATAATAATTTTTTATAAAATGTCTATTTTAAAATGTTTACATGTATATATATATTTATATATATATATATATATATATATATATATATATATATATATATATATATATATATATATATATATATATATATATATATAAAGTAAACGTTGATCATAATCTAATGTTTTATTTTGTTTAGCTACAGTTTTTCATGTTTAAGTTAAAAATGAGTCTTATAATGATCTTAAGTTTATTTTATTCTTCTTTTCTCAACCATTTTATATTCAAAAGAGAAGATGCATTGAACAAGAGCCTTTAAAAATTCTCCAGATGAAATAAAAGTAAAAACTCATCATTCAGTCTGAGCCCCAAAAAAAATTGCATAATATATATTATCAAAAGTAGGAAAACCTGGTAAAAAAAAATTTATACATTAGAGAGCAATTTAAAAGTTTAAAATAAAATAAAAGGTGTTTAAGTTTTAAAAACATTAACACAGAAGAAACTTGTTTTTGTACCAACTTCAAAACAGATAGACTGTGATAAAAATGTGATAAAAGAAAATAGACCAAGGGAAAAATTAATTTTTCACTTACATAAGACAACAAAAATTAGGCAAAGCTTCAAGAGAAATAATATGTGTAGATATCTAACCTTACTTTTTAGTTCCAGACTAAGTATTTAACAGACTAATTAGGCATCTTAAACTTAGATACACCAACCTTTCTAGAATACATGAATTAAATAGCTGTCCTTCTAATTTTTTTAAAATTGGAAATAAAAAATATGAACTATGTAGCAAAACAAATGAACTGGCAGATGAATCACAGCATCCTTTCATTCATTAGCAGTACAATAGATTAACTCAACTTAACATTACAGGCTTTCAAATGTTGTAAATATGTTGAAGAATTTTAGGAATTCTTTAATATAATTGACAAGTAACCAATTAACAAAGGGAACCATTGTAATCTCTGATAACGTTGCAAATATGAAACTAAATGATAGCTAGTTTGGGAATAATGATCTAAATTGTTCTATCTAGATTCTACAGCTTTGTGTAACTAAACTTAATAGCAATGCTTATACATAACCTATAGTTAAGGCTAGAGAACAGTATTTTATTTTCACATTTTTTCAATTTTTATAAACAGGGTTTATAAAATTCATCAACGGCTGACTTTTTTTTTATGCTCAGTTATACAGGATGTAGTAAAAGCTAGCAGAACAAAAAACCTCCTTTGCACTATTTTTATTAGAAATCAAAATGAAATTTAAACAAAAAACAATAACATTGTTAAAATAATAAGTTAACAATAACAGTTAAATGAAAATTTCATCACAAAGTTTTTTGGTTTGAAAAATAATAAAAAATCTGAATATATCTACCAAATTTAATTTGGTGTTCAAACTTTAAATGATTTAATGCAATTTTTCACTTTATATTTATTTTAAATTACTGAAGTCAAAGAAACAAAGAAATTGTAAAGTATTATTTACAAAAAAGTTTAAAAAAAGAATCTTTATAGTTATTTGCATTAGCCTAATTTCTAATAAATAGATAAAGGAAAGAATTTATTTTAAATTATAAAAAAGAGTAATTCCATGTCAAATCATCCAAAAAAATCAAAAAATGTCACCCTATGTTTGGGATTTTGCTAATTTTTTTATATGTTATATGGTTTATGAAAATGAAGAAAATTTGAAATTTGGAACCTCCAACCCCTTACGGTTCTTGAGATATTTAGGTTTCAATTTTCTTATTTATGCTGACTCAGCATTTTTTGCAAAATGTATTTTTGTCATTAAATAGCAAGAATTAATGGACAAAATAAGGTATCATTCTGAAATTTGGTACATAGACAATCTTCCATATGGCGGATACAAATGTTAAATTAAAAAAAATTTTAGACCACGTTAAGTACATGTAAATTGAATAATAATGGCATTTATTTTGGGGTATTTTGACGGATAAATTTGTGATGTCACCTTGATAATTTTTTTTAGGCATTACTATAACTTACAATATAGGTATCAAACTTCACTATTAATTAAAAATATATTATTGCATTTTTTGACTTTTCTAAATTCAGCCTTTCAAGTAAAGCTTATATATTTTTATTTGTGTGGCCAAATTGTGCTAATTACACATACAATTATATTGTAACTATATTTAAAAAAATTATATACAAGTATAAAAATAATGACGCAATAGAAACTTTTTCTAAAAATCTTGATTATTTTGTTCAATAATTTTTGCCAACTCAATTTCTGAAATTTTGTATACACGACCATTTGTTGTAGATGGCGGATCAATGGTACATAAAATATGATTTGATGGGACCCAACACATATCTTCTCGTGCAGGCCAAGAAAAACTTGGACTGGGACCATGTGGGTGCATAAATTGAATTTTATAATCTCCTTCTCCTTCATCTTTTTTGTTTATAATTCCAATCCACCAAAAGCTGTCATACATGCAAGCTACATAGTCCATATGATTATAAATAACTTGCTGCACAACCAGCTCATTTGGTATCTGCACAAGCTTAAATATCTGAACATCAGTTTGTTGACTCACCCTTTTAAAAGAAATTGTATATTTATCAATTGGTATAAAATGGTGAAAGGATCTTGTTCCTGGCAAGGTTCTTCCCATAGTAAACCTTGGTTGCAATGATGATCGTACTTCATTTATTTCTATTTTATAAACTAAAATAAATTGAATGTTTTTTATATTGGTTACACAAAATTCAAACATCTTATCTACCTCCAAAATCTGTCCAGTCACTGTTCTTTTTAAACTAGCTTGTGCAGTTAATCGTTTTACTGTGCCGCCAATGTCATCACAAGCAGACTTACCATGGCTAGTAGCAAAAAAAACCCATTCAGCATCAATATCAAAGTCTTCTTTGTGATGACAAAGATTAATAAAGTTTTTAAAGTTTTTATATTGTGCTGCACATCCATCAGTGAAGTATTTAATATTACTAATTTGTATAATGTTTGCTTTAATGCAATTGGTAATGAGCTGTTCTATTTTATATAGAAAGTATACATCATGCTCAGCGTCATCAGAAAGGATGCAAAATGACTTTAATAGTAGTTTATCATTTGATTTATAGTAAATAATAATAGGGTGAAGTGTACATTTTGGTTTATTCCAATGGTAACTTTGCACCTCATCCTGAACAATAAATTGGAAGTTCTCTGCAAAGTCACCCAATACTATACACTCATTTTGATTTAATAACTCTTTACAGTCTTTGAGGTACTTGGCTTGACTTTTAGCTATAAGCGAATGAGATGTTAATTTATCTATTTTATTGCATATAAGGTCGATAACATCTTCAATATTAATTTTTTGATTGATCAGCGTAGTTCTATCTGTATGCTGCCATTGGTTAATTGTTATTTCTTTATCGCTGTTGTCAAACTTTGCTGTTAAGAATTCTTTTAAAGCAGCAATACCAGGGCATAACGGACATCGATGTAACATGCACACTACATTATCCCTATTGCAAACAATCATTTCCATCAAATCTCTATAGTCTTTGTCAATTTTAAGAGCATCAGTTAACAACTTAACATTCTGATGATAGGTACAGACACAAACACAGTGGGTGCCAGACGAGTTTGTGGTTATACACCATCTAGGGCGAAGGCTGCAAAACTTAGAAAATCCGACATTCAAGTTAGAATGTTGGAATTTAAATGCTACATATAGTTCCTTTAAATTAATCAATATTAGTCTTTTTTGCATATGTTGCCTGTACCCTATACTCACAAAATCTTTTTTTCCAGGCAGCATTCGTGTGTACTCGTCACTTTGATAAAAGCTATGAACAAGATCAATGGTTGCGTGGGAAAGCGACTTTCCTTTTTTTGATGATGGTTTATGCAAAATTCCATGTTTTTTTTTAGCTTTTCTAGCTTCTCGTACTAGGTAATTAGATACATTAAAAAATTCTGCAGACTTTGCGAGTGACCATGATTCTGGAGTTAGTGTTAATATCTGAATTTTTGCGGAGTATGATGTCACATTTTTTATCTTATCTTTCAATTCATTTAAAAGTGAGTATAGATCGTCAATTTGGTTATCAATTGAAGAACTTAATGGTGTACAAGATGGTGTCAATGTAATCATAGGATCAATATCATAAACTTTTTTTATTTTGTTTGCTGTTGCTCCAGTTATTTGATCAAATTTTCTTTTGGCAGCTGGTAATCGTTGGTGTTTTGGAATTGATTTAAGCTTAATAGGTGACACACCTATAGATCCAAGACTTTCATTGAGAGATGAACGTTGTTCTTGTTCAGGCTCAATCCTACTATAGCATTGATCAATTGATTTTAATTCTTTATTTATACAATGTACCCTTTTGTAACAACTACTGCATAATTTCCACCCAGGTACAGCAGCAATGTCTTGTGTTTTTAGAGTTATTGCCATTGATAGCGATAACTTCACATTTCCTATGAAAAAAAGGAAACAATCATTTCTAAAAACTAATATCAACTCACCATCATTGTAAAGAACAAATGAGTGTAATTGTTACTTTATAAATACTTTAAACCTTGCTTGTGGCAATCAACATTACATTCTAATCCTATAGAACACTTTTCCATAATTTAAACTTTTTAATCTATTCATCTATAAAAATCTGATTTTGAAAAATTTTACAAAATAAATTTTTTTAGAAATACCATTCACATTACTTAGTTTATGGAAAACTATTTATACAAATTATTTGTTAGGATGTGTCTATGACTTCCTTATACTATGACTTATTTATACAAATTATTTATACAAATATTCCTTATTCCTATGACTTATTTATACAAATTATTTGTTAGGATGTGTCTAAGTTATATGACTTCCTTATATATATATGATTAAAACGTAATTAAATTTTATTTTATTTACCAATCATTTAGTATAATTTATAACATTCATTAATTAGTTAAGTAAATATAAAATTGCTGCAAAGTAATAGGAAACTAATATTTACAACACGAAATTTTTGTTTAACCTTGCTTGTGGCAGTCAACATTACATTCTAATCCAATAGAACACTTTTCCATCATTTAAAGTTTTTAATCTATTCGAAAAATCTGATTTTTATATATTTTACTAAATAAATTTATTTAGAAATACCATGAACATTATTTGGTTTATAGAAAACTCTTATTACAAATTATTTGTTAGGATGTGTCATATTATATGACTTCCTTATATATATGATTAAAAGGTAATTAAATTTTATTTTATTTACCAATCATATAGTATCATTCATAACATTCTTTAATTAGTTAAGCAAATATAAAATTCCTGCAAAGTAACAGTAAACTAATATTTACAGAATGAAGTCTAAACAGAAGCAATAAAATAAAAATGGGGAGGGGGAAGGGAAGCCTCCCTCAGGTACCAAATATTTATAAATACGTATACATTTATCATTGCCCTCAAAATGAGTTAAAAAAAACTTTTTACAAAATTAGGAAAATTTTCGTTTTTTTTTGGGAGGGCAGGGGGGCCTGTCCCAGGTACGAAAAATTTAGAATTTATATTTATATACATCTATTATTGCCTTCAAAATGACTTTGAAAATGACTTTTTACAACCAGAAATTAAGATATAGCTAATTTTTTTATAATTAAGTTAGCAATAAATTTTATGCTGACTCAGCATTTATATAAGCTTTACTTAAAAGGCTGAATTTAGAAAAGTCAAAAAATGCAATGATATATTTTTAATTAATAGTGAAGTTTGATACCTATATTGTAAGTTATAGTAATGCCTAAAAAAAAATTATCAAGGTGACATCACAAATTTGACCGTCAAAATACCCCAAAATAAATGCCATTATTATTCAATTTACATGTACTTAACGTGGTCTAAAAATTTTTTTAATCTAATATTTGTATCCGCCATATGGAAGATTGTCTATGTACCAAATTTCAGAATGATACCTTATTTCGTTCATTAATTATTGCTATTTAATGACAAAAATACATTTTGCAAAAAATGCTGAGTCAGCATAAATAAGAAAATTGAAACCTGAATATCTCAAGAACCGTAAGGGGTTGGAGGTTCCAAATTTTAAATTTTCTTAATTTTTATAAACCCTATAACATATAAAAAAATTAGCAAAATCCCAAACATGGGGTGACATGACCTGGATGATTTGACATGGAATTACCCAAAACTTTAATATAAACAATTTACATGCAACACACATTAATATTAAATATGATGACTTTCAATAACTTCTTATTAGTATTTATCAAAAGATATTTCTGTGAAATACTTTTCACAGAAATATCTTTTGATATTAAAGTTATGCATCTGCAATTTGTTCATAAAAAACAGAGGATATTTTTATTGCAAAAGAAGGCAGCAGTAAAAAGTATTAATTTCTGCTTTCATTCTTTGCATTAACATGACAAAATATTAGTTTAAAACTTTTTTATACTGGTAGAAAAAACTTTAAGTATAAAAAAATAAGAAAAAAAAAATTTTTTCCCATTTTTTAAATTTTAAAATTTAAAAAATGGGAAAAAATTTTCAATTAAATTAACCATATCAGTTTTTTGTAATTTTTATTTACACTTCAATTGGTTGATTGGTATCTTATTAGAACATCAAATATAGGTTCTAAAGTAAAAGAAAGTTCTTAAAAGTAGCTGAAAATAACATTGCTAATAATACTAGAAAAATAGAAAGGTTATTATCACAGTTTTGATTACTATTATTTCTATTTGCTTAAATAAATTTATTTAAGGAATTTAAGGGATTATGCTAACAGTAATAACAAATAATAGAACAATATGTATGTATAATTTATAAAAAATAAACAATAAACTAAATTTTAAAAATTTAAATTACTGATAACCGTTTTCATTTTTTTTTTCTTTCTCCTTTGAAATGTACAATTACAGCAAATTGGATATTTTTCGTCATAAATCCAAATAAACATTTACATTTAAGTTTATTAATTCAAAAGTTAAAGGTAAAGTTATGAAAAAATATGAAAATCACTTTTTTCACAATGTTATTTCGTTACGTAGGGAATGCTTTTGTACCGTAATTATACAAAAACAAATACCTTAAGTGTATCAAAACAAATAATTATGTTAAAAATATTTAAGAAATTTGCGGACCTAAAGACGCCATCTAACTTTGCGGTATGGAAACATGCATCAACCTTTCCCATTATCGTAAGAAACTACGTCATAATTTTTCAAAAATTGATACTCACCGGATCATTATTACAAATTTTGATTTATTTAAAATTTTTAAAAGTTACTTGATATGTTTCATTTATTAATATTGTTAATGTATGTTCTTATTACTTATCTTTATAAAGGCCACTCACGTTTTATGAGATAAAAGAAATGACTATAATAACTGAGGAAGGGTGGCATTTGCAATGTAGTGGGTCGGATACGGCCACAACAACTCTCCCTAAAAAGAGCCTTAATTTTAAAACCAATCAAAAGAAACCAACATATTGGACCCAAAATTTCGAAAAATCTTCTGCTATATGGTATTACTTTAAAAATAAAATACTTTAATTAAGGGGTTTGAGGAAGGCTAACGCTATCTATGTTAAAACCCATCAAATTGCGGGTAGAGTTGAAAACTCTAACGGTCTTCGGAGACTCTGATGCTTAAGTTTGCCACCCCTCATAATAATTGTTTAAAATTTTGAAAGTTAAAATTGCCAAAAATAAAATCTAAAAGTTAGGTTGTGAATTTATTTTAATCTGTTCTTGACAAAATAGAATTTGTTTATCGAACCAGATGATGGGATTCTGCTATTGATACAATCAATAAAGTTGTGGGAAATATACAAATGATGGTATTATTATATGTATACAAGAGTTACCGTAGTCGTAACCGTTAGGGGGGGGGGAGGAACGTGACCCAGGCATTGAATAATATTTAGGATTATGTTTTTTTTATGAGACAAACTTTATGAAACATATCATATTGTGTTATAACAAATGAAGTAAAAATATCTTAATTATTAAATAAGAATGATATTTTCTCCATATTTGAAAATGAATACATTGAGCCGTGTGATAATAGTTTTGAGGTAGTATTATCTAAACTTAAAACAATTTAAAAAAAACCATTCCAGTATAAAATGGATTTATTACCAAGGGTGGATCCATAGAGGGGCGATGCGGGCAATCACATTCCCTCCTCATCCTTAGATATTTTAGTATTTTTTTAATTTTGTAAATTTTTATATTTAACACACTAATTTGTTTAAAAACGGAAGTAAATTAGGGAGGTTGTCAAAATAAAATAGAATTTTTAATAAAATTGTGTGGTGAAAAATTCTAAATTGAGTAACTACTTGCTTACTAGTAGTTAAATCACTCCCCCTCCCCATTACTATATATTCTGGGATCATTAAATCGAAAAAATTTTAAATTGCCCTCTTCCATCCTTACGACATGGTCTGGATTCGCCCTTGTTTAGTCCCAGTGTTGTCTCCGTATCTTAAAGTGACTGTAATAGTTGAACGAGTGCATCATTAACCCACCGAACTGGTTAGTCAATTATGTATTTGCACTACAAGGATTGTTTGATAGTTTTTAAAAAATAACTCTGACTAAATAAAGAGTAAAATTAACAACTCTGAATAAAATATAGCTGATACCACCTGTTTATACAAAACCATGGCCGAAATTTATGAAACAGAACTCACGACATACAGACTGTTCAAAATCAAGTAAGAGGTCATGATTTAAGTATGTTAGATAAGCAACAACAATAAATCAACCAAAACGTAATATCTTTACAATAGATCTGCAAATTTACAAAACTTGATGACTTTGGAAATAGTAAAATTTACAATAGTAAACTTCTTAAAGCAGGGTTTTACAGGGATATTGTTAAACGAATAACACTCAATCAAATTGATGGTCACGGTATGGTTAAGAGGGTTACTGTTTATTTGGTACTAAATAAATAACAACAGCAGTACAAGAACAATTTAGTGATATCAAGCAAATTATATCATCTCCGAGGTTAGCAATTTAGCATAATGTGGATGCCTAATATTAAAAATGACATTATTCAAAATTATTCCAAAACGGTTCTCAAAAGAATTTTCTTTTTTAGTTGTATTTTTTTTTTAATGTATAAAATAAACCTTTTTGTAGATATTTTCATAAAATATTCAGATTATACACTTCATTTGAGACCCAGGTTAACATAGAAAGAACCTTATTTTATTAATATTGCAAATCCGTGTATCTTTAAGGATCATTAGCTGTCCCCCCAAATAAAAATAATAATATATTAAAATAAAATATTAGGCATATAAGTAAAACATGTTGTTATTTTAGTATATAAAATACCTACCCAGCAAACCACGTTGAGTTATGGTCTGAACTACGTTGGGCCAACGTAGTATGCTAGCTGGGTATTTAGTGTATTGTTGCAGATTTTTGACGATGTTATACGAAGTTACAATCGGCGCAAAGATATGTACAAATTGCTCCTACTTATCGTTAAACTAGTTTGAAATAGCCTGACTTCTCCGCTTTCAATATAACTTATTTTCGTATTTTTTTATTTTTAAGTTTTACCAACACTTTATTGTTTTTAAATACTTTAATGCTTGTCATACAGAATGGCTCGGATATCCTGCGTGCTACTTCATTTAAAATTTGTCTTTATTTAATTTCTTATAGGAATCGGTAAACCTCGTAATTACTTTTCAGGCAACCAAAAACATTTACTTTCTCTAATTGACTTCCGTCTCTACTCTGATCCTAAATAATGCACAGTTTCTCATCATCCACCTTTAAGAAATACCATACTTTGATCTCTTCAAAACAAAACAAAACTCTTATGCCAGTTTCCGTATCAATCAGTGGCAGATCATAGTCAGGATCTTAGGAGGGGAGAGGTAGACCAATAAAAAAAAAGGGTTTCCGTTTTCTTAGATAAAACTACTATATCATTTGATCATTTACAATGTTTATAAGTTAGTTTACTAATAAATATATTGAATGTGTATATAAATAACTTTTTTTTTGCGTAAAAATCTAGTTTTGCAACATAGTTATATATATATATATATATATATATATATATATATATATATATATATATATATATATATATATATATATATATATATATATATATATATATATATATATATATATATATATTAATTTTATCAATTATATTTTGAGCTTGTATGTATACATATAAGTATACATACAAGCTCAAAATATAATTGTAGCTATGTATGTATACATATAAATATATATATATACATATATATATTAATTTTATCAATTATATTTTGAGCTTGAAAATTCCTAGGAGGGGGGGGTGGATAACCCCCTTTCTTCTCCCTTCTTCCTGTGTATCCACCACTGGTAACTAAAGTCATATTTAGATTTTTTTGCGGCATAATTACTTCTATTAAAGACCACAGCCACAACAGTCAAGGAGACTTTTTTATTCACTTTTATTATTTCTTCAACAACTTAAAAAAAATGAAAAACTAGATAGCTGCACAGAGCAACAATGTAAACGCGGTACATTCAGAAGCGCTAGGCGAGGGCCGCAAACTTTAAATTTTCAGTACAAGCGTTTTAAGATTTCTCTACTGCCTAATAATTCGGTTGTAAAATTATGATACCTTATGATTCGACTTTTTTACAGCTTATGATCATGGCTGCCGAGAGAGGGAAGTCAACAGGAAGATTCCCATTGCCCAAATAAAAATTTTTGAAACTTCATAATAATTTTAATAATTTTCTTTCTTTTTGAGACTTTCCCAGGGCCCAATGGAAAATTCATGATTCACTCGGCGGCCAGGCTTATGGTCCAGACAAAATAATTTTCAGAGATGAAAATTTCTTCTCCAGAACTATTGTCAATCACTAATTAACAAGAGCTTATTAGAGTATTGAATATTTAAAAAAGTTACAGGATTTCAGTTGCTGGTAAAATTCAACTCAATAATTCTCAGCTCAAAAATAACTTTTATTACAATAACCTATATTTTGCTTCACTTATGAGCAGTGATACACTAAGTGAATCGTTTACTTTCTATATTCTTAAATTTTAAAGCTTGTTAATCTATAGTTTTAATTCTTATTTAGAAAACCTATAAAAAAAAATTATTGAAAATTGCTATATACCTACGTGTGCCAATAATGCATAAAATTTGATACCAAGCAAACTAACGCGCATGAAGTATAATTGATAACTATCGTTTATAAGCGAGGTTCGGTAATGCATCAAAATCGTTAGCTTAATAAATAATAGTTTAAACAGCAGTTTTCTTGACTGCTCTAAAATGAATAAAGCTTTATGTTAGTTAGCCTATGGCTATCAACCTCGTTTAGAAGTTTTGACTAATTTCGTACGGGGGAAATTGATTGCTAAGTGCTACATACCTTCGTGTGTCAATAATGCATAAATATTGACAGCAAGCAAACTAGCGCGTATAAAATATAAATAATAACTATCGTTTATAAGCGAGGTTCGGTAATGCATCAAAATTGTTAGCTTAATAAGTAATAGTTTTATTAGCAGTTTTCTTGACTGTTCTAAAATGAACAAAGCTTAATAAATAATAAAGTTAATTAGCCTATGGCCTTCAACCTCGTTTAGAAGTTTTGATTATTTTCGTACGGGGAAAACTGATTGCTAAGTGCCACATACCTACGTGTGTCAATAATGCATAAAATTTGACACCAAGCAAACTAACGCGTATAAAATATAAATGATTACTATCGTTTAAAAGCAAGGTTCGGCAATGCATCAAGAGAAATATAGCAAAAATATTTTCATAGCAGTTTCCGTGAATCTTTTTTTAAATAAAGTTTTATGATATTAAGTCTATGGTCTTAAAACTTAGGTCCTTCAATTAACAATAACTTGAACTAAGTTCGTCCGTTTCTAAGAAAGAAAGACGAGCTCATCACTTGAAAGAAAGACGAGCTCATCAGTTATTAAGAACTTGGTAGTTCCTATTAACTGATCACCTCGTTAAAAATGTGTTCAATGTTTTTATCATAACGTTATGTTGCTTAGAAAAACTCGATTTGAATACATACCACGATTAAGGTATTCAAATGTTATTTCAATGTCAAAATATTAGGGGTAATGTAAAAACTTACGTTGTTAAACAACAAACTAATTTAAAAAATTTAATAAAACTTACTAATTGCTTTTCTTTCTTGCAAGTTGCCTTTGTTCCTTTTCACTTGTGTAGTCTTTTTCTATAGCTATTAATTTATGATTTAAAAGGTAAAAATCAGAGTTTCACTGAGTTTCACCTAATGAAATCATTTTTAAAATACGCGTCATAATTATGTAGAAACTTCCCTAAAAAAAGAAAAATCAATTTGGTTTCAACATAAGACAATTTTATTAACATATTAACATAATGTAAAAATACGTAAAAGAAGTAGCAATAGATAAATTCTTACGAGTCGAAAAATTTAACTACCTTAACTAAAACATATTTTTCTAACATAATGTTTCCTTTATCTTTGCAATGTTAAGAAATCTATATCGGACCTGCATATGGAATAACATTTCAAATATTGAATCATATGACCCTAGATCATGTAATAGGATTCTTCTTCAATGAAAATTCTAAATGATCATTTCATTTTACATTTTTTTATTTTAAATTAATCAAATAAGTAAATAAATAAAATAAAACAAAAAGAAGAGGAAAGACAGTTACTTTTGTGGGACCTTCAATAAAGTCTGATATTTATAATAAATAAATCTAGGCTAGAAATTATTCTAATAAATAACTCTAGTCTAGGATTAATCTTATAAACAACTCTAGTCTAGTAATTAATGTAATAAATAACTCTACTCTAGTAATTAATGTCATAAATGACTCTAGTCTAGAAACTAATCTAATAGATAACTCTAGTCTAGGATTAATCTAATAAATAAATCTAGTCCTGAAATTAATCAAATAAATAACTCTAGTCTAGTAACAAATCTAATAAATAACTCTAGTCTAGGATAAATCTAATAAATAACTCTAGTCTTGAAATTAATCTAATAAATAACTCTTGTTTTGAAATTAATCCGATAAATAACTCTAGTCTAAGAGTTTTTCTAATAATTAACTCTCTAAAATTAAAGAACTGAAATTACTAAAACAGTTTATTACAAACTACAAACTATTTTCGCTTATTTAAATGTCATTAAAACACTTTAGGTGAAATCTTTACTTTACAGTATAGTTAGTATAAAAAGCTACTTTTTACATTCTTAAAATATTGTTTCTAACTTTATCTTTAATTTTTTTATGTCCTCTTTTTTCAAAAATAGGAAAGTTTTTAATTGCTAGCAACACCTCGTGCAATTGAGGTATCTTTTTCTGTAATAAATGAGCTCGAAAAGCTTTATTAATTGCATCATTTTCCTCCTCAGTCCATGTTTCCCGTGTCTTTTTCTATAAATTAATAAACATATTTTAATAAGTTGCAATTTTTAAAAAAGTTTACAAACTTAAAAACTATTTTCATAACACTACATTTAAACCAGTTGTGATAGCAATTAATACCTTTTTAATAGGTTTTAGCATGTCCTTACAGTTATTATTTGGTGTGTACTGTTTTCTTTTTTCTATAGAAACACATTTATCAAATAAAATAAGAAAACAGAGTATTGCAGCATAAAGTGTTTTTATTCCTTAACACTTTAGCCATGTAAAAACAATTGAAAATTTTTATTGTTAAATATTACCATTAACTATTACCTGACTGTTTACCCATTGAAGCACTAATAACATGAGAGTTATTTTCTAAAACTCTATTATTTTCTTTAAGAACATCATCAATCTTCTTGTTCTTTACAGATTTCCCATCATCAATAGCTACAAGAACTTTTGCTACTTTGGTCAGCTCTATGGTAGCGTCTTCCTTTCTATACCAATTCATGTGAGCATCTTTAGTATGACCGAAATGATTTGTAAGCCATGTTAATTCAGCATCATTCATATCTAATAGCTGCATCATTGTTGCCAAAAGTTTGCGTGTTCTTGTAGGTGTTATAAGTCTTGGTTTTTGAAGATTTGAAACACTCTCAGTTATGCTTTGAAGAGTATCCCAACCTTTTAAATAAAATTCACTGTATGCAAAAACATAAGGGTTACTATCATGAGCCTCTAGATACAACCTATGTTTTACAATTAACCTTATGGCCTCTATCATTTCACTGGTAAAAAGTATAGGCACCAAAGCATTTTTACTTTTCCCTTTTTTATTTTTCCCTTCAATATAGCAAACCTGCATACGATCAGCAAGAATTTTTTCTACAGGGTCATCAAGATTGTCAATATCGGTTCGCCTTTTCCATCTTCCATCCTCGACACCTTGCCACTGCAAAAGTTTTAATTTTGATATTTCTCCACCACGTCTAGCGTTAAAAGTTAGTACTCGTGTCAAAGTTAATTTAGCAAGTTGTTTAACATCTTTATTTGAAAAACTAGAAGACTCAATACGATAAACACAGTCTCTCATTTCATCCAAAATGTGTTTCCTTAAAATCATTATATCACCCTCCAATGGCAGTTCTTCAGGCTGATTAGCTTTATCAGATTCATAAGTTGACCTTGCATTTCCTGCCATAACTTGCCAGTCACTATCATATAACTCAAAAAAGTTTCTTATTTTTTCGATTTTAATACTACAGTTTTCTCTCAAAGCAAGTGCTCTTACAGTAAGTGCTAGATTGCGTAAACAAAATCCTGCCTTTAGAAAAGTATTTGGTTTCCCAATATCTCTAGGGCCATTATATTCAGAAAGAATTTTGACTGCTGAAGTAATAAGATCAAAATTTTCCGGTAACACCAACAAACTTGCAACAGCATTTTCTTGCATATCATTCCTTTGAAATATTTGCAAAATTCGAGCAAGGCAACGCAAAGAATACCTAATATCATGATATCTATCTTTTTGTTTTTTTTGCATCTCAACAGCAGCGTACATTAATAATGAATTGTCATTACGAATAATAAGGTGAAGATCGTCCCGCTTCATTTTTGATAGTATGAGCTCATGCACTTCACCAAACTTCTTATCACCTACAGCAACACCAAGCATAGCTCGACTTGAAGATAAATTTTTATTTGAAGTTATTTCCAAAAATTTTGGTTTACAGTTTTTAGCATGTTTGTAAAGAGTTTTAGCATTAAACATTCCATGACAGTTTATACAAGGTACAAGCTCCATTACTTTTGCTGATGACTCTCTGACAACAAAAAGATTATTTTGATTATCTTTAAGAAGATTTATATTAGCTAGGTAATCCCCTTGCCTGGTAATTAGTTTCCAAGCATGAGACCTTTCTTTACTTCTTAATGGGTGTGATAGAGCTTCCTTAACATCATCTTCTGATTTATGAATATTCATAAAATGCAGAGGAGGATTCCAAACATGTTTTTTACAATATAAACAAAAGTGCATTTTATGACCACTTTTTCTTTTTGGAATATCTAAAATTATTTTTAAAATTGTATTCTATTGTATTTTCCCTAACATAAATAATTTAAGAGTGAAATGAATTTGAAGTTAATAAATACCTTTATTTTTTTACAATTAAATTATCAATTAAACTATTAACCATTAAATTATTAATCAATTATTAAACTTATAACAATTAAACTATTAAACAGTTATTAAAAAAACAATAAATTATTTACCAACAGCATCACCCTTACTTTTGCAGACAACTGCTTCAGTTAAATTTTCAATAGAGTTTACAATCTGCTCTAGTTATTTAATTTCGGTGTCATAGAACTGCTGACATCAGAATAGCTACAAGAAGCTTGGCAATCTTGCAGCATGGTGTTTATCTTTGGAATTTCTTTATGGATAGTTGATACACTGACATCACCCTTTTCTATTGAAACATTTGCTTCCTCATTTTCATCACTACTCCCATCACTACTTGAACTTAGGTTGCTTGGTTGATAATCGCCATCACTACTGTCATTCTAAAATAAGTTGATTAATGTAAACATAAAATCTTTGAAAAAAAATAAATTTATTATAACCTTTAACTTATATATTTATATATACACAATAAAGTTATTGTTATAAATTAAGAGGATGTAGAAATACATCATACATCAACCTCATCTACATCTTGCTGAACATCAACAAAACTCTAAATAAAGATAAAAAAAAACAACTTTTCATTGAATGAAAATGTAACAAAAATGTAAAATGTAAAATAACATGAAGTATTTACATTGATTGAATGTATTTCTAAGCCACTGTCTTCTTCAGCGCTGGTCTCAGCATTTTCGGTCTGAAATAGATATTGTAATGGAATTATAATTTATAAAAAACTGTTTGATAATAAAACTGGCATGTAATGGAAAACATACTTCATTTAATGGAGAAGCTGGAGTTTTTATTCTAGCCTAGATAATATATAAAAGACTTAACAGATTTTAGGATTTAAAAAATTTATTCAAATCTATATGCAAAAAAAAATATTTTAATATATTTATAACTTTAACAAATAATATTATTTAAAATTTTACTACTTTTGAAAATTTTCTAGATACCCGTAATTTTAATTTGTAGGTAAAAACTTTATTTGGTGTTGAAGTAAGAAACTTCTAAAGTAACAACAAAAAGTAATATTTATACAACATAAAAAGTATTTTTTTATTAATTAAATTCTGAAAACAAATTTATAACAAACTTACATTATTATCAACATGAACATTACCAATTTCTTGGTGTGGCAAAGATTTCTCAATAAGAAACTAAAATTATTATGTAAATATATTTTATCAGAGTCAAACAAATAAACAAAAAAAATTTATCATAATATTTAATTTTGAAATATTTACATCGAATTCACCATCAGAAAACATATTTTCAATATCCTAAAATTATAAATTTAGGCTAAACTTTAAAATGTTATATGTGTTTGTAAATTGTAAAATATCAAGGTTTATACCATAAGTTTATACCATCCTTTTTTAAAGGCATGTAAAAAAAATGAAACAAACATGCATATATATATATATATATATATATATATATATATATATATATATATATATATATATATATATATATATATATATATATATATCATTAAATTTCTAAACAAAATTGAATAAATTAAAAACTTTCGCTGAATTTTTATTTGAAAAAAACTCATATACGGCTTGTACAGGGCCTTTAAACTCTTCTGCACACTTAGTTAAATTGTAAAAATATAATTAACAACTATAAATCTATTATACAGACATTTTTATTAAATACAGGTCAAAATTTTTATTTCCCAGTCTGTATTATTAATACATAAAGTCAATTATATATAAATAAGTGTAAATAACTCATTGGTATATTTAAATATTATTTTGTCTAAATGCTTAAGGTATATTAAAAAAAAAATCATATTTCGTGTTTTTTAGATTTTTATTTAAATTGTGCAAACTAATGTAATTGAACTAATTTAAATACTAAGTTAGGTAAACAAACTGGCGTGTTCTGGTCTTCTTCAATACTATTTTTAACATTCTCATCCTGAAATAAAAACATTTTCATTTATATTTTTATAAACAATTTTATATGAGAAAAAAATTCTAAAGAAAATTAAACAAATTAAAACTGCAACTAAATTTTTTTTTTAAACCTTATCTATGGCAAGTAGAGGGCCTTTAAACTCAGCAGGATATTTAAATAAATTCTAAAATTATAATTAACAACTATATATCTATTATGTAGGCATTCTGATTGAATACTGGTCATAACTCTTATTACCCAGTCTGTGACAATAAAGTTGATTGTATATAAATAACTGTCAACAATCCATGAATTTGTGTAAATACTTAGGTTGTTAGGAATGTTCATAGAACTCCCCTATAATAATAATTAAAAAAAAAGAGTTTCTTATTAATATTATTTTATTAAATGTGTAAAATAATGTCCATTATCTATACAAAGTTGCATCCTTTCAAGCCATTTGTCAAACATTTTTTTATACTCTTCTTTGGGTATACTTTGAAGTAGCTTTGTTGTGCAAGTTTTTTACTTTTGACATCAGTATCATTGTCAAGATTTTTTTTTTATCAAGTCAAATAGCTAATAATCGGATAGAGCTAAGTCAGGTGAGTATGTTTGGTGGTGAATTATTGTAATTCCAGCTTGGTTTAGACAATTTGTGATGGTTTGAGTCAAATGACGTCGAGTGTTATCATGGAGAAATTTGAAATTTTGAGAGCCTGTTTCAGGTCTTTTATTATTTATTTCGCATATAAGAGGTTTTAAACAACATTTTATATAATATTCGCTAGCAACGGTGTCTTCCTTTTCAACATAACCCAAATGAACAACACTTGTTGTTTTGAAGATGTAGAACATGTTTTTCAGCTAAAATCTGTCGCATCTTACTATAGTTCTTGGACTTTCACCTTCACCGACAAAACTAGCTTTAGCCAACTTGTGTCCAACTTGTCTAAAATAAAACCACAACTTATACCCTGTAATAATATCACAAAGTCTCCATGGGCCGTTTCTGAAAAGGGCTAAAATCGCCTTACATGCTTTAAATCTATTCTTGCGATTTTGATCGATTAACTCATGGGGTATCCAACACGATGTTAATTTTCTTTTTTTAAGTGCACTGTTAATAATTTTGTTGATTGTAAAACAATTGATTGATGTCAGGGCTTCAATTATATCATGTGTTGCATGCGGATTTTCTTCAATAATGGCTATGGCTCACATACGTTTTATACTCTCAGCTGTATACGTGGTTTAAGGGCACCTTGAGCAAGGATCATCTCTGAGAATCTCTCTACAATCTTTAAATAAAGTAGCCCACTTGGCAACTGTACTATATTTTGGAGCTTGGTCACCATGAACTAAAACCAATTCATCAGTTATGGCTTGTGCTGAAACCCTAAGCAGAGCATGGGTTTTAATATATCCTCGATATTCAAATTTTTCCATCTTTAATTTTTTATTTTAAACATATATAATAAAATTTAAATAACTTTTTTAATAAACATTCAAATATTTTAACAAGTACCTAAAATGTAATAACTAAACACAGTTTAAAATGATATATAAATATTAAATTATTTCCTGTCTCATTGTATCTTTATAGATGAAGTTTTATGAACTTCTTTAACAACCTAAGTAAAATTTTGCCTAAATGCTTAAGGTATATTAAAAAAAAAAAAAAGTAAATATATTAATTTAAATATAAAATTAGGTAAACAAACTGGCATATTCTGGTCTTCTTCATTACTATTTTCAACATTATCATCCTGAAATAAAAATATATTTGAGTACATTTTTATAAACAATTTTATCTGAGAAATTTAACTTTAACAATTTAACTGTTAATTAACTAAAATGCTGAAAATTTTAGTTGACTTAAAAGTCAATTATCTAATTATGGTGCATTGCATGGCATATAAAGAGAAATACTATATTTTATAAACTAAAATTGGCCAAGACTTAAACTGCTTAACTTTTACATTCTTTAAAAATTCTATAAAGTTTAAATCCTTTATAAAAATATTTTAAACCTTCTAATAAAAAAATTATTTCCAAAACTCAAGTTAAAATGCATGTATTTAACATTTATTTCACAAATTATTAGAAAATAAAAAAATAATGATTATCATCATCAAAATAAATCATACCAGCAATTTTAAACTGTTAGCACATTTATTAGATCTATAAAATATAACAATTCATAACACATATCATAACTTTATGTCGAAGTTTTTATGATTAACAATTAATTATATATAATATTTCTTTTTTTTTTATATAGAGAAATGGAAGGAACTACATATAAATTTATATTTAAATTACTCAAATAAAGGCTCCTTTAACATTTCAAACACTTCTTTATTGCTGGAATCTTTCAATGACATATTCTAAAATTAAAAAGCCACATGACTACAAAATAATTAAACATTAAGTTACTTATATATAGCTATAATGAATAATAAAGTTATATAGTCGTCGTTAAATCATCATTAAAAATTTAATTTGAACTATGCTAATTTATCTTAAATTCCATATTTAAATTTTTTAAATTGTTGTGATTCAGTACTTGAAATAAATTAGATACCGTTACCATTGTTAATTCTTTTAATCTACCAATAATCTAAAAAGTTATAATTTATGTAAATCAAAACAAGAAAAATCATTATTTATAAGTGTATATGTATAAAATCATAATTACATATATAGAACCCTTAGAATAAGTAAAACTAATGTTGGCAAAAAATTGACAACCTTAAAATATTTATATTTATATATAAATATATATATATAAATATATATATATAAATCAATATATATATATATATATATATATATATATATATATATATAAATATATACATATATATATATATATATATATATATATATATATATATATATATATATTTATATATATATATATGTATATATTTATATATATATATATATATAAATATATATATTTATTTATAAATATTTATTTATATATAAATATATATATATATAATACATATATATATATATATATATATATATATATATATATATATATAATACATATACATACATATATATATATATATATATATCGAATAAGAAAATTGATTTGATATTCTATTAGAAAAAGACAAAAAAAAAAAAAAAATGTAACAAATACATACCATTGAAAAAAACAAAGTTAGTTGTTTTTTATCCTGAAATTTCAAAATCTTGAAGTTTCAAAAATATAAAGATACCTGAACACAAGTTAATCGCTCTTCTGGATCATTGCACCATCCTCCAACAATAGTTTCAACAAGATGTCTTGTGTCAGATTCCAAATATATTTTAGAAATAATATTTGTATCTGGTCTTTCTCCTTTTTCGAGAGCTTGAGTTAAAAAAATATCTTTATAAATAGAAAAGTGATTTTGCCATGGTGAGTCTAATCCTGACATAATTTCAAAAATAGATAATGACATGGCATAAACGTCTGATTCTTTCATAACAGTTTTTACTGTATAGTTACAAATTTCAGGAGAAAGATAAGCTATTGTTAAACCAGCAAATCCAGCTTTTACCTTAGTCTTTGTTGCCATTGTTTCTTTCATTATAGCAAGGTCACAAAAATCAGTAAGTTTTATAACTATGCTACTTAAAGTGCCATGAACTAAAATATATGCAGGCCTAAAATCATGATGCACAATGTTTAAGTCGTTCAAATATTTTAATCCATTGTAAGCAGTAATCTAACCGTTCCATATAATTAAAATAGCTTTCTTCATTAAACAAATTTAATAATTCTGGCAATGAATGGCATACTGCATTCTCTACTAGTACACAGCAGTAGTCAAACAAAATTGCTAGAGGTTTAATACTAAAGCCAATATACGCAACAATATTTGGATGGTTAAGCTTTTTAAAACGATTAGACATAAGAAACATTTTTGATTTAGGGAATTGATGCTTATAAAGTTTACAAGCAATAACCTTCTTTTTATGAACAAATTTATAAACTTTTGCAAAAGAACCTTCGCCAATAAATGCATCTTGAGGCATGTTTAGAGGTAGTTCTACGATAAATTCGTTGTTTTCTTGCTCAATCTGATTTAAGCCTTTGGATTTTAGAAAACAGGAGCCGTTAAATACAGGAATGGCTCCCTATTTTGATTGGATGAAAAAATTTTGTTTCACAAAGTCCGAAAAACATTTTTTCTCGTTTACCGGATATCGTGACTTGTATATGTTATATATGGAACATGTATATGAAATATTATGAATATATTCTTTAGATCGGAGCAAATATTTTGACCAATCAAATTAGGGAGCCATTCCTGTAAAAGTTTTAGGTTTTATTTACCTAAACTTTATTTACCGCTATTGTTTTTAATTTGTTTATGGTATTATAGTTTACTAACTTTGTTAATTTGTTTTTATGTTATTCTTAAGTAAAATATATACCGAGAGTGTTAAGTAAAACATCTACAGAGAGTAAAACATAAAATTATATTATTTTTTGTTATACATTCAATGTGTAAATAAAAATTTTATTTATTTTTATTTACTAATTTTTATTTTATTAATTTTATAAATAATTAAATGATAAAAAATTTTATAACTGTATTTTATTAAAATACAGTGTTTTTTATTACCACATTGATTGTATAACAATATGTTTTGTTATTGTAAATGTATTATAATACACTTACAATAGTTACCCTGTGTGTTACACACAGGTTTGTAATAGGTAAATGTAATAAATAAGTGTATTATAATGCACTTACCTATTACATTTACCTGTTACATTATTGCATTTAATAATTAACCTGTGTGTAACACTCAGATTAATTATTATAAATGTATTATTATACATTTACAATAAGTAACATGTATTATTATACATTTACAATAACAAAGCAACACAATTTTTTACACGCTACTACTAAGGCAATACTTTTACATTCTAAGCTATGGCAATAATTTCAATCAGAGGTTTGTTGGTTCAAAATAAAATTAAAAGTTAAATTGATATGCTTCATAAAATTATATTGAACTAATGATTCTCTATTAAATTGTTTTATTAACTAATAAAGTTAAATACATGTAGGTCAAAAGTTAAAATTAAATTAAGTTTTTAAATGATGTAGTTTTCTATAACTAAATTTTATCTTACTATTAGGATGTCAACAAATATTATCTTACTGCCAAGATCTTTCTTTAAAATATATGTCTTTAAAAAACATTGAGCGATCTAACTGTAAAATACACTATGTAAGCTAGTGTATTCTAAAATTTGACTCTATTTGCATTTTTCAATGACTAGATTTGTTCAATGTTGGAGTAAATTTCTGGCAATTTTTCTGATACCACAACAACAATATATCTCTTAACTAGTGTCTTTACCAGTCCTTTGAATGAGAGGTTGATTTTGAGGTGGTAAGCTGCTATCTACTAAAATGATAATTTTAGTTTATTTTCAAATTTGTTAGCTTCATAAAATATTATTGTTCAACTAATGACAACTAGTGACATTTAAGTTAAGAGTTCTATAGAGTTTTCTATAGCTCAACTCTAAGTTATTCCAATAATGTGTCTACACTATACAATTTTTGCTTGAATTCAGTTTTCATTTATTCTGATCTGTCTTACCACAATTATTTGTTCCCCTATAATTTTTTTGCTGTTATTCCTTTGCCTCAGCTACTAGAATTTCAAGATCTTTGTTTTCTTTTATTGTCAAATTATGAAGCTCTTTGATTGATTTATATCTTAGCATCTGCAAATTTACTCAGATTCTTTATTACAAAGTTTTTTTGACAATAATTTATTAGTTTTACCAACAATGGTCTTGAACAATGTTATACAATATTGTCTTTTTTACCAAGCCGGATCACTTTAATTATATTTTTCTTAACAATATGTGAAGTAGTTATAGTAAATATTTGAATACAAAATTACTCATCTTTTTGGTATGATTTATCTAATGAGGTAATGTTACTTTCTGATACTCTAAATAGTATTATGTTGTTTGGCCTTCAACTTTGTTTTGTAATCTCCTAATTTATGAGTTTACCTGCACCAGAAATCTTTTACAAGACCAATGTGTCTGGTTAAAAAATGAAAAAGGAGAGGGTCTTAAAAAGCTCTGGGTGGGTGGGAAAATTTTCTGAAAATTAATAAATGCTCCTTGTGTAGCAGTTGAAATACATTTTTTTATGAACTCATTGCTCACAAAATGTAACCTTCCTACACACTCCACAAGCCCATTTCCCAGATATTTTTGCTTGGTCATTCTTAACTGGATGAATAATGTCTTTATCATGTTAATCCTTAGCTCTTTTGTTTCAATTCCATCTTTTCAACACTGAAACTTTTCAACACTATATATTAATTCTCCTTCAACTACATAAATTAGTTTTTATGCTAAAATAAGTCTAAACTCTTTACAAATAGATTACAAGACGGTTATAAAAACCTAGGGTGTATCTCTGAACAATGCTGCACACCAACCTTTACTTTCAAACTAACACTCTCTTTCTTTTGTTTTCATTTATGTTGTGATATTTTCATACGAAGTCATGAGAACTTTTTTAACATCTGAATATCATTAAACCCATCGCACAAGCTCTCAAGGCACTTTTTCAACGTTAACAAGCAATAGGAGACTCTGAGCTCTATTAATAGCTCTGATTCTACTTCACTAAATTAAATTACCTTTGTATACAGCTTTTACTTTTTTTCGAATGAGGAAACCTACTTCAATAATATAATTGTTGTTACTTTATCAACTTTATCTTAAACACACTTTTTTTTCTGAAAAAAACTTATAAAAAACACCAATAACACAATAGAGTGAGCTAATTGAAACTTAAAAGCTGTCATATTATTGATTGTGATCATGTTAAACAATATGCTAATTAGGTCTGTTGTTATTTTTATACTAAATAAAAATTCTTTCTTTATCTATGGGTGGGAATTTTAGAGGGGGGGTGTCTTATTAAGCTCAAGGTGGGTGGGAAAATTTCCCAAAAATTAACAAACGTCCCCCCTTTTTTTATCTAGGACTCGAGAGTATTTATAACTATAGAGCAAACATCTATTTTCATTTCTTTTTTTTTTATAGACTTGTGTGTTTGTGTTAAGTTGTATAAAATTTTACAAAGGTGTTGCCAATTTTTATGTATTCTTTATATGTTTATCTTTTAGAAGGCTACAAAGTAAAATTCAAAAGTAAATGATAATTAAATCTATATAATTCACCCCAAACAGTTATACATGAAGTCTGAGATGCAGATGGTGAAGATTTGCTGCACGTCACATCAATCAGAGTAATGTTTGTGATTACATCAAAAATCTTATTAGAGTCATGATTTAGTAAATCTTGATGAAAAAAACTGTTTGGTAAAAAAGTCTTACCAAAAAAAAATCTCTGTTAAATTTAGAAATATTCAACTGTCTAAAAGATTACTTCTATAAAAAAAGTGTAGTGCATACATCTCGATGTGTTCTTTTTCATTAATTCTTTGTAAATAAAAAGTTAATTTGTCAATGCAATATATATCAAATTTAGCCTATTTCAAAAAAGTGTGATTTCTTTAATAAAATGTAACACTAAGTAATCTAATGCTGAAAGTCCATAAAGTGCGCTTTGCCCATGCGCTTTGAAGTTTAGAGTTGCTAAAATAAGAAAATTTGTTAAACTAAACATAACTAAACATAAACTTTTTTTAAATACGGCAACGAGAAAAAATTGTTTTTCGGACTAAGGAAAACAATCTTTTTTCGTCCAATCAAAATAGGGAGCCATTCCTGTATTTAACGATTAGTTAGAAAACTGAAGTTTGCCATTTTTAAAATTAATCAATAATAAAATGTAAGCGCATATAAAACTAAACAAAGTAGTAAAAAAAAAGCGCAAAACTACCGGTAGCGAAAGAGTAAGACTTGTAAGTCATGAAAGTATTTATTTTTATTTATAATTGTTATGTTTTTCATCGCTAAAATTAAATATATCATGCCTGATAATATTGATAACGAATAAATCTTACAGTTCCTTTAAGGGTTCAATAAAGATGGAATTTGCGAGAATTATGTGTAAGTGTAAAAAATACTAACACCAACTTATCGGCTCAATTTAGTTTGGACCACTGTGTGGATATAGAAACAATAATGATGCAAAATAATTTATAAAATTATCTAACCACTTGAATAAGCCGATAAAAAAAAAAAAAAGCCAATAAGGAGTCACGTAAAGAAGTAAGCGGTTCGGTAAGTTGGTAATAGTTCTTCCATACATACATACATACATACATACATTCATACATACATAGATATATACAAATATACATAAATACAAACATACATACATACATACATACATACATACATACATACATACATACATACATACATACATACATACATACATACATACATACATAAATACATACATACATACATACATACATACATACATACATACATACATACATACATACATACATACATACATACATACATACATACATACATACATACATACGTACATACATACATACATACATACATACATACATACATACATTCATACATACATAGGTATATACATATATGCATAAATACATACTGACATAAATACATACATACATACATACATACATACATACATACATACATACATACATACTTGCATATTAGAATACATGCTTACATACATACATAAATAAATATATGCATACATACATACATACATACATACATACATACATACATACATACATACATACATACATACATACATTCATACATACATAGGTATATACATAAATGCATAAATACAAACATACATACATACATACATACATACATACATACATACATACATACATACATACATACATACATACATACATACATACATACATACATACATACATACATACTTTCATATTAGAATACATTCTTACATACATACATAAATAAATATATCCATACATACATACATACATACATACATACATACATACATACATACATACATACATACATACATACATACATACATACATACATACATACATACATACATACATACATACATACATACATACATACATACATACATACATACATACATACATACATACATACATACATACGTACATACATACATACATACATACATACATACATACATACATACATACATACATACATACATAGATACATACATACATACATACATACATACATACATACGTACATACATAAATACATACATACATACATACATACATACGTACATACATACATACATACATACATACATACATACATACATACATACATACATACATACATACATACATACATACATACATACATTCATACATACATTCATACATACATAGGTATATACATATATGCATAAATACAAACATACATACATACATATATACATGTAATATATACACATATATGTATGTTTGTATCTATACATATATATCTACATGTATACATACATGTAGATATATATATCTATATTTATATATATATAAATATATATATATATATATATATATATATATATATATATATGTATATATATATATATATATATATATATATATATATATATATATATATATATATATATATATATATATATATATATATATGGATATGTATATATGTATTTTTTTTTTTTTTTTTCTTTTTATAGCATTGATGAAACTTTTGAATTTTTTTTTTTTTTTTTTTGAATCTAATCTATGTTAATTTACTGACTTTTACATTATTATGGTTTTCTCAACCGTTAGATATGATTTCGATAGTTGAACCTAGAAATTTGATGTTTAACTAGAGCATTTTAAACTAAGATGTAAGTTGATATATAAAACATTTTCATGTTTCTATAGCATGGAAATGCAGCATTTTTTGATGGTGAGTTTTGATCAAAAGTTCTTATTTTTTATTTTGTTAAAAACTATGAATTTTTTTATAACATATTTATTTGTGGTTGTTTATTTATTCATTTTTTTTAATGTGTGTAATTTTTATAATTACATTCATTCAGGGCCGGCGCTAGAGTATTTTTTTTATTTTTTATCCTCTTTGCTTCCAACAAGGCTGCAGGCAGCCACAAATGAAAGTTGGAAGTTACTGAAAGAAAAAAGATGATGACTGTAGGGCGAGATAACGATTGACAGACGACTTAAAAAATTGCAAATTATATGAATCAGGAAAGCAAGATAAAGGAAGCGAATTCCAAAGAGCTGATGTTCGAGGAAAAAAACTAGACGAATAAGCGTTTTTGGAGCACTTAGGAACATTCATAGAAAAAGGATGACACTTAATTGAATGACGAGTAACACGAGAATGAATTTTAGAAGATGGCACAAGAGACGCTAGCTCTTAAGAGCAGTGCCCATTATAGTATTTGTAGAAAAGAGAAATAGAAGCAACATTACGACGATGTGACAACGGTTGGAGGTTGGCTGCAAGAGCAGGTCTAACTATGTTTACAATGCATTTTTGCACCTTGTCTATAAGAGAAAGGGCATCATTAGAAGATCGGCCCCAGAAATGGCAACAGTATTTCATACAAGGCCGGATTTGAGATTAATAGAGATAAAGAATAGAATCCGAAATAAGAAAGTGACGAGTTCGATAAAGAGGTGCAACCTTAGCAGATGCTAATTTTGCAACTGATTTGATATATGGTTTCCAAAAAAATTGGATGTAAGAGTTAATCCTAGAAGATGAAGAGTAGATGACTCATCGAGTACATCATCATTCATAAATATAGGAAGATCTAGATTATTGCGATAACGATTGGCTGAAAAAAATTGAGTTTTATCCAAATTAAAGTTCTTCAGCCACTGTGAGCCTTATGCTGTAGCAGAAGTGAGATCCTTTTCAAGCTCAAATGCCCCCTCCAACCAATCTGACAGTGTTGGTTTCTTATCACGACAAGAATAAATGGTAGTATCATCAGCAAACAATGCCACATTAGATCTGAGAAAATCTGGAAAATCGTTAATGTAAATTAATAAGAGTATATGGCCAAGGATAGAACCTTGAGGAACCCCTGAAGTTAAAGAATAAGAAGAAGAGTGCTGTCCGTCAAGGACAACTTTTATATTACGATTCGAAAGGAAGGATTTAATAATCTTAAAGACGGATTCACCATAAGAAGAAAACTTATGGAGAAGACCAGCATGCCAAACTTTATCAAAAGATTTAGAAATGTCTAAAGCAATGGCCTTAACCTCTCCACCTTTATCTAATGCTCGATAAAACCTATTAGTTATTACTGTTAGCAAATCAGCTGTAGAACGAGAAGATCGAAAGCCATATTGATGGTCAGAAAGTAAGTTATTAGTATCAAGATAAGAAATTAAGTGTTTCTTAATTAAAGACTCAAAACCTTGCTTATGATAGGAAGAAGACTAATGGGACGGTAGTTAGATGAATCAGATCGCTTTCCAGAATTTTTGAAGATAGGGATAACAGATGTGGCTTTCCAGCAGGCTGGAAAAAACAAGACTCTGATAAATACTTGTTGAATAGTTTTGAGAGTGTAGACGACAGCTCCGGAGAACACTTCTGCAAGACAATAACAGGTATGATGTCCGGGCCACAAGCTGTAGAAAATCAAGGCAGGAAATCACTTTAGAGACCGAAGTTGGAGTGATATGAATGTCAAGCAATGGATTAACCTGTTTGTTAGCAATATCAGGTAGAATGCATCTAGTGGTATTGATGAAAAGCTTTTAGCCAACAATTCAGCTTTGTCTTTCGGTGAGGTGACAAAGTCTGAAACATACAAGAGAAGTGGAATTAAAGATTTGCCCTAATTATTGATATTATTAAAGATTCTCCAGAAGTCACGAGAGCCTAATTTTTGAGATAATTCACAAGATTTCATGACCTGAGAATCGTGGGTTTTGGTGTTAGACAAAACGTTTTTACAATTGTTTCTAGCAGTAATAAACAGACGTCTGTTTTCTGGAGAATTGTTTTGCTGATAAATATGGATGTAGCGGTTTCGATTGGCAATCACAGCCGCAAGGCATGAGGAAAACCATGGAATAGAGTGAGGCTTGACCTGGAATTGTCGAGAGGGAATCAAAGGTTCAATGCCAGCCTGAATCCACGAAACTATGTAAGAAGCACATTTGTCGACAGGAAGACAAAAGATTTCTACCCAAGGGCCATCGCGAAGAAATTCACGGAAATAATCCCAGTCAGCTTTACTGTAGTTGTAAGAGATTCAATCATAGGGGGATTCAGGTGATGAAGAAGAATGAGATAATAGTTTTAAAGAGATCAAACTGTGATCAGAAGCACCTAAAGGGAAATGTGGAGAAACTGAGTACTGACTAGGATCAGAAACAAGACATAAGTCGAGTAGAGATGGTAAATGATTCGGGTTGTCAGGAATGCGAGATGGAAAGTTGACTGTTTGAGTTAAGGATTGAGAAAGGCAAAAGTTGTGGGCTTTAATGCCTGCCGAATCACTGACACTAGAGCCAAGCCATTCAGAGTAGTGAGCATTAAAGTCACCGACAACAACTATATTGGCTGATGGATAAAGAGAGACGGCTTGGTCAATATGATCAGAAATAACATCAAAAAGAGTGCAGTCTTGAGATGAAGGAGTCGATATAGAACAAGGAGAAAGGCAATAGAGTGAAGTGGTGCTAAACAAAAGCACATGAAAGAATAGTCTGTGGATTCAAACCTAGTTTCACGACAAATGGGTGAAGTCTTACGAATGTAAATGCCGAGGCCAAGCATGTGACTATTGGAGTCTTTACGAATTAGAGGAAGATAACCATCAACACTAAGATCACAAGATGACAGAGCCGAACTCAAATTAGTCTCACAAAGAGCAAGTAGGTCTGGTGAACTTTGCAAGAGATTAGACTCAACAGAAGAAAAGTTACTTCGAAGACCACGAATATTAGTGAATGATAGGTTTAGAGAACTTGGTGATGATGATAGTTTTTTGTGTTTTATAGTTTTTATGACTTTATTCATTTTTAAATTAGATTGAAGAACTTTACTCAAACCATAGATAGTACTCAGAACACTGTTTAGTAGCCTAAGAAATTGTCTCATTACTACTAATAAACCCTAAGCCGTAACAAAGGGCTCCAAATGTGGCCTCCGCAATGCACACCAAAAGTACAAACAAGGACACATTCCATGCGCAACATGGCCCTGTTAATACTTTGCTATTTTCAGCTGTTGATGGAATCTTCCTCTCTGAGAGCTACCACAGAGTTCGGGAAACCTGATTACCAGCCGGCCTCAGAACCATAAAACTGAGTTTTAGTGGTGTTTCCTCATTAGGAGATAATAGAATGAGTTGCCTAGTCAAACCCATGCATTGTGTCAAGAAGATCCAGCATTCAACATCCTAAACTGGAAAAAATGTATTAAAAATACATCTGCGCTAGCCTTATAGATGAAGAAGGGGTGCGAGGCTGGTCAACAGATAGAATCTGTTTACCCCTTAAGTCTTTGCCTAGGAGGCCTTCTACAAGACGGTAGCCGGGTGCATTTAATATCTGCCCAAGATGAGTATTTTTATCGTACACCATCATTAGCCTTTACTCGACCAAGAGCCCCAAGGCAGGGGGTGTTTTAAGTTGGAGTTGACATCTCCTAGCCTTTTTTTTGGCGCTCTAGGCAAATCTGACACACTGCGCCCTCCACCCCCCTACTTCATCTTACTTTCACATTTGTATTTATTTTCAGATGAATATATGCATAATCATAAATAAACAAATATTTTTGTAACTTTATAATATATTAATAAATAATTTCAAAACTTCACTTTTCGCGCTTTTGTTTTTGCAAATGTAAAAACAAGTTCCGTCAGTTCAACGTTTCTAGAATATCATGTTCACTTGACAGAGTAGCTAATCCAGCAAGTCTTTTCTTGCGGCATAGAATTTCTCAAAAATATTTTTATCAGTTTGAGTTTTGAGAAGCTTCACTCACCGCTAGCCATGGAAACTGGCTAGAGAATTTACAAAGCTATAAAAGTGTTTGGGACATAATCTCTTATATAATTTTAATATAAAGTTTAGTAAATATAGCAAATATTTACTAAATTTTATATTAAAAAATAATCTAACAGATTGTGTTTGCTTATTTTTTTTCTCTGTATTACAAAGCTGTCTTAAGATTAAAGCAATGTTTCATAACATCTTTGCTAGTTACACTCTGTAAACTGTGAACATCATAGAGAAAACTAAACAACGAACTTATTGTTTACATAAGAGTAAATCTTTCTTCAACCAATTGTATCGCTGCGTCAAAAATAGCAAAGTAAAAGTTAATTTTGCTTTTTTCTACCAACTTAAAACTAGAAATAGCGTTTGCAATAAACTGCTTAATCATAGTTTTAGTCATACGTGGGTCCGAGTGGGTCAAATAAAACTGAAAATTCCACAAATTTCAGAAAGTTTCCGTTATCAGCAGTGTTCAGTTTCTCATGTGTTCCACGAAAAGCAAGATTTTGTATACCATGAACTCTAACTAAAGCTATCCGCCGCTTCAAGGTTTGCTGCCAATACTGTTCTTCTTTTTTAACAAGACGCAAATGTTCGGCATCAACTGTTTCATTGTTTCGCAGTCGCAGCTCGAACTCTTCCCATGACTGAAAATTTGCTAGATGTTCACTGCTTTTCTCATTCCCTGACGGAATTGCGGAAATGTTATTCCAATCATGTAAACCATTGGAAGAAAGAGATGACGCAGCTGTTGTACTACTGGTAAACAGTTTGCAGCAGAAGCAATACACAGAGTCTTTACTTACAGAATACTGCAGCCAGTGTCTGCGAACTTCTTTGCATACCGTCTTTAGGAAAGTCAAACTGATCGACTTGTTTTGGTTCATGTTTGATCAAAAGTTGTCGCATTTCATCATCAAATACGATTCAAGTAGCTGGATTGCTATAGTTAGCATATAGACCAGAGAATTTATCGATTTTATGCGCTTCAGATTCTTTGCCTGTTAGGTGTTTTATTTATGTAATTCAAACTCTTCTGATACTGTCTACTCAACGGCTTCCTGGCTGCTTCAACTTGATTGTTTAACTCATCTGTGCTATTTTGAATTCTCTGCGGCGAACATAGATACTTTAGCAGCAAACCAACCTGTTTTGTTACAAACCCTTCGTTCGCAGCCCGTCGTTTACGATATTGCGCACCGGACAATTTTTTTTTTCCTGCCATTGTGGATTGAAATAACGAAGGAAACTGCTAAAAAAAAATTATAAAAACGATCACCTCCTATCTCTTTAATATCTTTAAACTAAATTATTATTTTAACTTCTTTATAAAAGTTTTAAAGTTACATTTTAAAACTTTCAAATCTCCATAAATATAAAAAACACTCTATTAATATAAAAACACAATATAAATCTGTTGATTTGTTACCATACTACTTCGTAATAATTGCTATTATAGAATACAGGGTTGTTATGAAATAATATGTCTGGCAGATCTGTCGACATATTTTCAGACATTTTCTGTCGACATAAAATATGTCCCACATAATTTCTATTGACATATTTTGACATAATTTTATGTCTGAATTATTTACTGCTGACATAAATTATGTCAGACATAATTTCTATCGACATATTTTGACATAATTTTATGTCTGAATTATTTTCTGCTGACATAAAAAATGTCAGACATATTTTCTCTCGACATATTTTGACATAATTTTATGTCTGAATTTTTTTCTGCTGACATAAAATATGTCAGACATAATTTCTATCGACATAGGTTTTTACATTCTAATTGGGGAAATTGCCGATACTAATCAACGCTAATCAATACTATCAAACACTATCAAATGATGCATCAATACAAGTCAATATTAGTCAATACTATCAAATGATACATCGCTAAAAAGGGCAGATAAAAACTTTTATGAAACTAGTGATGTTTGCTTATAGGGCTTAAAATAAAAATTTTATGAAGCGCAATTGATTGCAAAAAAGCAACAAATTTGTCAAACTATTTTTACTTTACTCTTAAAATTAAGCTGAAATGCGCAATAAATTTGTTAGATAGATTTTTTCTTCAAGAATATCAAACAGCAAATAACTCAGATATAAAATTATGTCTAAATATGTCGATAGAAAATATGTGGGACATATTTTATGCCAGCAGAAAATAATTCAGACATAAAATTATGTCAAAATATGTCAATAGAAAATATGTGGGACATATTTTATTTGGCAGAAAATATATCTCAGACATATTTGACAGATAACAACCCAGAAAGAATATTTAATTAAAATTCTTACTATTTCTGAATTAACACGCCAGTAAAAACAGTTTTCACAATAAAGTTAAACGTGTTAAAATTTTCAATAAAGGATAAGGAAAACTTTGCACTGTATTAATTACTACATAATTTCATTCTGCATAAAAAGTATAAAAAAAAATCATGTCAAATAAAACAAAAGTATCAAAGTTTATTCTATTGTTTTATTTACCTAGAAAACTTGCCACCCTAGGCGGCCACCTAGTTTTGCCTAGTGGTTAAACCGGTCCTGTATTTATTATTTATAGTATTATTTATTTTCGATGGTATTTTTGTTTATTACCTTTTGCCAAGCTGCTGTGTTTTTTTACCTTCTTTAATTTGCACATAGGGCTGCAGCCACACTGGTTTAAGTTGGGAGTTACTAGGAAATAAAGAATAGTGTTAAATAGCGAGTAAATGGTTGACAGAAAACTTCAAAAGTTGAAGATTGTATGAGTTAACAAAAGAAGATGTTGGGCGAGAGCCCTTCAGCTTTGGTGAGCAACAATAAAGTCGAGTCTTCGACAAATAGAGTCACTTAGATGAAAGATTTTCAGGAAAGTTATTAATTTAGATTAAAAAAAGTACATGATATATTTTATCCCTGTAGTTATTGGAAATGAAGAGGAGTGTTGACTTTTAAAGATAAATAATTCTGCGATCAGAAAGAAATGATTTAATAATTTCAAAAACAATCAGCATGTCACATTTTATTAAAACCTTTTGATATGTTAGCAAGTCAGCCATAGAACCAGACGATTGAAATCCATATTGATTGTCAGAGAATAAGATATTTGATTTGAGTTAAAATGTTAGCTATTTGTTGGTTACAAACTCAAAGACCTTATAATAAAAAAGAAAACTCATTGAATGATAGTTGGATAATCTAGTGTTCTCTAGAGTTTGTAAAAAGTAGATCCACAGAATCCACTTTCCTGCAATTTTGTCTACGCCACAACCCTTACAATTTTATTTAAATTAGCAGATTAGGTAGTAAAGTTTACTTAGTATTGACTTAAGCAATGGAAGTCCAAAATATTTGGATGAATAACAATGGCTTAATCGGTTTAATATGAATAACAGAAAAAGGTGTGGCCATTAGATTAAGCAGAAAATTTCTTCGCGAATACTTCTGCCTTATCCTGGGATAGGTATTATGGACATACCTACAAATTAGAGTTAAAATATTAGACTTACCTTTGTTAATCGCCTTGTTGAAGTTTTTCCTAAAGTCTTAAGAACCTAACTTCTGTCATAACCCATCCAGCAAACGACGTCATGTCAACGTCTTAGGGTGGTTGAAATGTTAACGTCAGAAGTTTCAACGTCTATTTTACGTTGATTTGTAGTTGATAAACTAACGTTGAAGAAAAAGTCGTTGATTCAACGTCTTATCGAGGTGGAAACCTCAACGTCAGAATTTTCAACGTTTATTTCACGTTGATTTATTGTTAATAAACTAATGTTGATTTAATCAACGTTAAATCAACATGTCTTTTTACTTTCGTTTTGATATCGAGACAAATAAGACTTCTTATTAAAATAAATATGGCTAATCACTCGCAGAAATGTGCTTTTTTTAATTGTATTTTATTTAAAAGTGGTAGTATTTACAACATTACATATATGTTTTTCATTTATGGGTAATAATTAAAGATTTTTTAGTTTATAATTTTCGTTTTTTTTTTCTCCTGGTTGGTAGTAAAAATGCTTTAATTTTAATATTATTAATGATTATTGAAAAGTATTCTCTTTTTCTTACGAAACATTGTTTTACACAGCTTCAATTACAAAAATACATTTTTTTATTTTTTTGTAACTAATTAGTTACAAAAATAAACTGGGTGTTATTTTAAGGTTTTCTTTTAAGTTCCATTTGTATTTGGAAAGGTTGGTTGAATTTTGTAGTTTTCTGTTTACAAATGATTGTTTGTGGTTTGCGCATCTCTTTTTCCATTCTCTTTCTAATAGTCCAATATATACTTTTGTTTGGGGCTGACACTATACATTTGTAAATGACTCTGCTTACAACTTTAAGTTGTAAAAAAGTTACGTAGTTATTTTTATTTAATCTCTTATACAAACTTATATTAATAATATAAGTTTGTATTTATATTAATAAACTTATATTAATAATATAAAATAAACTTATTTTAATAATATAAGTTTGCTATATAAGTTATATAGCTCTGAAATCATTCATCGAGCACTGTTGAATATATGAACGTAAAATTTTTACTTATATTTATATATATATATATATATATATATATATATATATATATATATATATATATATATATATATATATATATATATATATGACAATTTTATAAAAAAAATTTAATATTTAGTAGAACAATAACAAGATTATTCCCAATATTGCAAAAACGCTATATAAAATATATTCCTGGCTAACCTGATAATATATTTATTTATAGAAATAAAAGTATTCAGTTGATATGTCATCACAGAATATGTAATGGAGAAAAATGAATAAAATAGTAATTAATTTATTTACTGAGACAGATAATACAACAAAAACAAATAAACAATAAATATTTATTTCAGATTATAGAGTTGTTTCAGAAGAATCAATTGAGGAAAAACTTAAAGGTGTTGAAGAAACAGATTTTGACTCAGATTCCAATCTTGACTCGGGTAGTTCTGTTTCTTGTGTCTTGAATCATGGAAACGTATAGATATAAATGTTTCCATGATTCAAGACACAAGAATCAGAATCAGACATAGATGACATAGAAAAAACAGTAAATGGAAATCTTCGTGAAAATTTAGCGGAATGGGTTGTTGTGAACCAAACTTCTTATTCTGCATCGAATCAACTCTTTTTTATTTTGAGAAACAATGGCCATGCGGAACTTCCAATTATTGAAAACTCCATGTAACATTCCTCTGCAGAATAAGTGTGGTGGCGATTACATTTATTATGGTTTGGAAACTAATATTTTAAAACATTAAAGTAAATTTCCAGATCTGGAGAAAATTGAATTAGTTGTGAATGTTGATGGGATGCCATTATTTAAAAGTACTTCAGTCGCTTTATGGCCCATACTTTGCTCATTTTCAAGTATTCAACCATTTTGAAAGAGCAAACCTTCTTCTGAAGAGAGCTTTATGTTTGATTTTGTAAACGAATTATCAATTTTATTACAAAATGAAATCAAAACTTGACAAACATTATTATGTTGTAAATGCAATGCATTTTTGTGAAGCTGCACCAAGCAGTGAACGCCTTAGAGATGAATAATAAGTTAAAAAGAGTTTAGCAGAGTGAGATAAAAGTACAAAAGAACAGATGTCCAGTGGAAAAAAAGAGCCTCAAAGTAGAAAAATACTAAAAAAATGATAAGTAAAATGTTGTAAAAACAAAAAATAACAATAAACAATTGTCGAGATATGTAAGAGTCATTTTCTGTTGTTCTCCTAAGTTTTCGTTAGTGTCATAAGTGTGAGTGTAGACAGTATCAGTGATGGGGTAGAGTTATTCGTTTTATAAGTAGTTATTATGTAGTCTGTATTATTAGGGTGGTAAACATATATTATTGATATAAGTGTGTCATAGACGTCTCAAGTACCTTATGGGTTTGCGCCTTATGGTACAGTATGAACACAAGAAGACCTCCAGCTTTTGCCTAAAACCGACATCCCAAAAGAAGTTCCACTCTGGGTCTACACCAGGGTATTTTGTTAAGGTATCCCATTCTGTTATCCCAAAAGGACTATTCTTGGAGTATCCTGTCAGGGCAATTGCCACAGACTTCTGAATTGACACTGGGACCAGAGGACACTTAGTGGGGCTCAGTACAACTTGCATACAATTGTAAGTCACTTTTTTGACATAAGTGTCGATAAGTGCAGTGCTTTGTTGCAGTTTAACGAGGGTCAGTGAGAGTTGTGAACTGTTTTGAGTCTTATAGATGTGTATGTAATGTAGACAGTCAATGCAGTGTTCTTGTGTGTGTCTACTGTAATGTCTTGATGGTATGAGTTGTTAGTATAAAATTGGTTGAAAATCATTAAAACTAGTGTAACGTAAGCTAGACGTGAATACTAGAAGTCCGATAACATGTATTTTAAAAATAACAAACTATTGCAACTTGATAATCTGGAAAATTTAAATAGAATTACACCGATATAGTAACAATAACTTGTATATTTAGTTAACAAACTAATAATCTGTATATATATTTCACAACTCATATTCTAAAATTATATGGAATTTTGTATTTTGTTGAATAAGTTATAAGATTAGCTGTGAATATGTCATGTGACTGTAATGTTACCAGGAGTATCTGAAGTGGAGTAAAATTATTTGTTTTCTAAAACAGTTAGCAGGTAGCCTCTAGTCAGTTGAACAGACTGTATGTATAGCATGGCTGACTTTGTGTCATATACAGTGAATATTTAATAATAAAAGATAATGGTAGGTTTCTTTACTATATCATTTGTGAGTTTTAGCTGTCCTTTAACTTGCTGTTGTTTTGTATGCAACATTCATTCAAGTAAATCATTTAATATAGTATATATATTATATATATATAATATAGTATATATTATGTATATATATGTAATATATACTATAATATATGTATTATATATATGTAATATATACTATAATATATGTATATATATATACATATAAAATATTTATATGTATATATATATATATATATATACATATATATATATATATATATATATATATATATATATATATATATATACATATATATATATATATATATTTATATATATATAAAATATATATATATATATATATATACTATATTTTATGTATATATATAATATATATATATATATATATATATATATATATATATATATATATATATATATATATATATATATATATATATATATATATATATATATATATATATATATATATATATATATATATATATATATGTTAGTTATATTTATAAAGTACTTTCTGTTTTCAAACTCAGGATTTCAACATATAGTATTACGGAGGTTGGTCCAAATAACTTTGCAAATAAGCGAAATATCTAAAAAGTTACACACAATTAATGGAACCAGAATGGTTAAATGTTTACAAAACAGTAATTGGTAGCTGTAATTTTAATTTTAAGTGTTGAAAATCGGAAAAGATGTTGATCTATATATTTTTATATATTTACATTTCTTTTTAATGGCTGCCTGTTAAAAATAAATGAATTTAGTTGAATTTACAAAAAATAGATATAAAAACTCAAAAAATAAAATATATTAGTTTACATTAAAATTGTAAACTTCATGTATTCTTATGAAATAATGAAAATTGAAGATATTCTTTCCTCCTTTCTATACAATTTTATTCACTTGACCAAATTTGAATGTTTTTGCATTTATTTTTTAGAATCGATTAAGCGCATTGAGCCTAAGGCAACAGACAAAGAAACTAAATTATTTATAACCTCTTGCCTAAAGTATGCACCTTATCGTTTGAATGGAGGTAAACAGAAATCTGACAACCACGAAATAGACGATGAAGACACGAAAGTGATAAAGAAAAAAATCAAGATGAATTCGTAGTAGACGATAACGTTGAGTCAAGTGAAAGCAGAAGTAGTTTCGAAAAAGAAAAAGAAATTATCTCCTTTGTAAAAAACTTTAACATATACATTTTAGTAAACTTTTTAAAGTGTTATGTTTCAACGTTGTTTTTTTGACGTTGAATCGATGTAGATATTAGAACGTCAATTTCTTGTTTTCAAATCAACGCTTAAATCAATGTTTATAAATCAACATCAGTTCAATGTTAATTTATTGACGTTGAATCAATGTTGATATTTCAACGTCGATTTCTTGTTTTCAAATCAACGTTTATAAATCAACGTCAGTACAACGTTAATTTAATGACGTTGAATCAATGTCGATATTTCAACGTCGATATTTTGTTTCCATTTCAACGCTAAAATCAACGTCAATAAATCAACGCGTTATCGACGTTGAATCAACGTTGAAATGCTTGCTGGGAAGATACAAGATTTTGCATACTGAAAATAATGAAGCTAAGCATCACCCTGCACTTTTTTACATTAGTTTCTTGTAATAATAAAATACGTGTGTTATTTAATTATTTTTTCACAATTTTTTTCACAAGAAAGTTGTTCTTTTGAAAAAGTTCTTTCTTTTAAAAAAAATAATTACAATTAGATGTAACAGCTTCACAAGTAGGTATAAACCATAGAGAAGAATGAGGCTTGGCTTGCAACTAACCAGAAGAAATAAATGCTTCCATTGTTGCCTGCTTTTCCAATAGTAATCATTTTTGTCACATCATTTTACAAAATTCTATATCAAATCTCTTTTTATTAAAGCAAAAAAAAGTTTTGATTTCTCGTTTTGATAAAGAATAAGATTTTCTGTCAAGATTAAGTAGGTACAAGAAAAAAGTTATTATCTGATCCATTTATAACGCAATTCAATAACTTACTATCTAACGATCCATATTGTTTCTGATCTTAAAGTTCTACTGCTGATTTCTTAAGTTGTGGTAACTTTTATAATGATTAATAATGAATAGCGCATTGTATCCCCTTACATGCGGATATTATATCTGAGTCGTTTAGAGTTATTGTCCTTTCGACGCCGTTTATTAGAACAATCATATCATTGACAGTTGTATTTATGGGTGATCCCCCGAGAGTAAAGTATATGCTGGAGGTATCATAATCCGATACGCTATCAAAATAAAGCGAATGAAGTACCAACATGTCATCTGATGGCGCGCAATTTCCTCTTGCTTTAAATTTTCCAGCGCTTTTTCCATTTGCATCATTGATATAACTCTCTTTGCTCTTATTTCTCTTAAAACAGCGCTAACGAACGCCGGAGTAAAATAACCACTTTTTAAATCTTCCTCGGTCAAATCAATGTCTCCATCACTATCATAAAGTATTTCACGATAGATTTCATTGAGAACTTTAGCTACATCCTTTGGTGTTATTTGATTTTCGGTGCTTTTTCTTACTCCTTTTATCATTTGCGTTGTGTGCGTTTCTTAAGTGAAAAGTGAAGTGCGACGCGCAAATCTGTAAAAAGAGGATGCAGGGTGTAAGGGTGAAAAGTGCAAGAAAATGGGATGAACTTACTTGCTAAACCAAATAAAACTGCTGTAAATTGCTTAAAAATAGCCAATTTTATAATGATTTTCTTTTTTTTTTTGCAACACGCTGTTTAATATCGAAAATATATGATTTTTTATATTAGTAATAAGTAATTATACTACTAATAATCACACCTGTAATAAGATTAATGGATCTAATCATATTAAATACCTGCAAAGAGTGCTTAAATAATATAATAGAAGATGAGGATAAGCAAGAGGTGTGTTCTTGCTATCCTGAATATTTATAAATAGTGCTCGATAAAAGTTCATACAATATATTTAAAAACAACATAACATGCGTAAAATGCATGAAGAATACTATTATACAAGAACAGGGAAATTATCCTGCCATTGTGATATTATAAACACTATATAGAATTAAAAGCCAATTATAAAAATCTTTATACAAAGAATTGTAAAATTTAAAATAATTTTTTTTGTTTCACCACGGAGGAAGATTATATAGGTCATAACTTCCTCCCTCTTTAAGCATACGCAATTCATCATTGTGTATTTCCACGCGCGCGATTTCCTCTTGCTCTAAATTTTCCAGCGCTTTTTCCATTTGCATCATTGATATAACTCTCTTTGCTCTTATTTTTCTTAAAATCAAAAACATAGCTAACGAACGCCGGAGTAAAAGAGCTACTTTTTTAACCTTCGTCAGTCATATTAATGTCTCCATCACTATCATAAATTTTGACAGCAGAACTCGACCGCCGCACAGTGGGACGAAATCCCGATTTCGTGGCCAAAAGTCAAACTTTTGAGTTTTATATTTTCGTCTTTTTACGTTCAGATCTTGTTTACAGATAGTCCTAGAACAAAATTCCGAACAGGGCAGGTATATACCTGCTCTAGGGTGGCGTGGGTGTCAGTTGACATATAGCCTCCGTTCGGTACGCACTAAACAAGTGGATACGTCGAAAAATTCTTGCCTGTTTTAAAGTGCTGTTAAACTGAAGAAACTATTTCAATTGGAATTCGGCAAAATGGAATCACTTTCTGGAGGCATGTAGAATATATGGTTTTGCACTGTTATTGCTAATTTTAATTTTTTTCATATTTAAATCGCGCGACAAATAAACATAAAAAATTGTTAATTTTTTATCTGAAATCGATTTTCTAATGTCGTTTTAAAAATTTAACCGCGGTTATCCACCTTCTTTTGACTAGGAACTGATCGTGTATAGTGTTAAATATAACATATTAAAAAACTGGCTGCCATTGAGTGCCATTTTAATAATGAGACTAGTTTTTATGGAGGAATGCGTGGTGCGACATTAAACTATGTTAATAGATTAATGTCGCACCACGCATTAATGGTCATGGAAATTAGTGAATTAACATTATTTAATAGCACTAATTACATTTTAATGCAATAATTTTTTATTTTAAATATATGCTTTAAAAGTTACTTCTCATTCCGTTTTATGATAATCTCAAAGTTTTATAAAATAGTCCTCAAAGAACTTTAGCAGTTATTACTGTATTTTTTTTTCCAAAAAAAAGTCTTCCAAATCTTCAAATATGGAATTTTCAAGAAAAGATATATTCTTTATGGTGAAAGACAGTTTAAAAAATGAATATAAATTCATCATTGATGTTTTGACAGATGCAATTTTCAAAAAAACGGAACATGTGATACAAGTAGGCGAGGATGAAATGTCATTATCACGGCCATTTTCAAATTTTCGATCGAGATGGAGAGCAGCAGGAAGTTGGGATACACAACTGTTAATGAGTCGTGCGCACAGATTGAACTACAGGCTTTACTTGATCATACCACATCTAGAATTATACAACTTCAGACTGATGTCATTGATACTCTAAATCCGGAAATTCTGCAAATATTAGTACTTTACTGTAAATGGGGATGTGATGGAAGCAGCGGTCAAAGTGTTTATAAACAAAAACTTACTGAGACTGGAAAATCTGATGAAAACATTTTTTATACTTCTCTTATACCTTTACAATTAATACACAACAACCACGAGACGGGTGAAGCAACTATTGTGTGGAAAAATCCTAGACCATCATCTCCGCGATTCTGCAGACCAATACGAATGCAGTTTGTACATGAAGATGTACAGTCAACATTGAAAGAAGTTACCGACATTGAACTGCAGATTGAGGGTCTTGCACCATATGCTAATGAGCAAAACGGAAGATCCATTTCAGTAACTTATTGTATGTCATTTATGATGATAGACGGTAAAGTCTGTAATGCAGTAACTGGTACCACTTCTACACAACGCTGCTTCCTGTGCAAAGCTTCCTCTAAAGAATTTAATGACATCAACAACATAATAAAAATGTACATTACAACAGATAATTTGAGATTTGGCATACCTACACTGCATGCATGGATTCGTTTTTTCGAGTGCTGTTTGCATCTGTCGTATAAGCTAACAACTGAAAAGTGGCAAGCTCGTCGAGAGGAAGATAAAAAGAATGTGAAAGTACGTAAGGAAAAAATACAGACTCAATTTATGATAAAACTGGGGCTTATCGTTGATCGACCAAAGCCAGGATATGGAAGCTCTAACGATGGAAATACAGCTCGCCGCTTTTTTCAAAATGCTGCTATATCTGCTGAAATAACAGGAGTCGATGAAAAATTAGTTCACCGATTTCATGTTATTTTGCAAGTAATTTCGAGCGGGTTTGATATAGATGATGAAAAATTTAAAGACTATTGTGTAAATACCGCCCATTTAGTTGTTGCTTTATATCCGTGGTATTACATGCCTACATCTGTACATAAATTGCTGATCCATGAAGCAGAAATTGTAAAGTATGCCCTTTTACCGATATTGCCATATTGGAGCCGCCATTTTGAATTTTTTAAATCTGACCTCAGATTCCTAATCAGCGACCTCGAAAACCCTTCTATAAGTAATTTGGGAATTTTGGCCACAAAATCAGGATTTCGTCCCACTGTGCGCCGTGGTGAACAGACGTAATTCTAACAACTCAAAAAAGAAAGAAAAAAAAAAATTAAAAATGGCTATTACTTTATCCGAAATAAAAGATATGTTCATTCAGCACAAAAAAGAAATACGGACATTATTTAAAGACCAAGAAAAAGTATTTGTGGACTTACTTAGCTATAATTTAAAAATAATCAATACACGCCTAGATGATATACAAAAACATTGGATTGCACTAAAAGAATTCACTTGCTAGAAAATGATATAAAAGACTTAAGAGAAAGCCTAAACTTTTACGAACATTTAATCGACCAAAAGGTGAAAGCTGCTAATGATTCTAAAGAATTTGAAAGCTCTAATAATATTACAATTTTAAACGAAAAATGCAGAATCTCCGAAGATACGTCGCGGCGTAATAACTTAAGGATAGACGGAATTCCTGAAAATATCAATGAAACTTGGGATGAAACTGAACAAAAGGTTCAAAATTTATTATGTGTAAATTTAGGAGTAAAAGGAGTCGAAATTGAAAGAGCGCATCGAGTTGGATTTTGAAATAAAGCCCGATCCCGAACCATTATATTGAAGTCGTTAAGGTTTAAAGATAAATCAAACATTCTAAAAGAAACAAGAAAACTCAAAGGTCTGAATATTTACGTGAATAAAGATTTCTCTCAAGAGACTGCAAGAATACGAAGGAAGTTATTTTCTGAAGCGAAAGTGAGAAAATTAAATGGAGAAAATGTAATCGTCAGGTATGACAAACTTATTATTTTAAAAAATGTTTATAATAGTTCAAAATGATATAGCTAGAAATCTAATCATTTTTAATCTTAATTTTAAATATTATAATAATGAAAATGGTTAACAAATTAAACGTAACAAATCTTTTAGAAAATTTAAAAAAAAAAAACACACTTCTTTTGAATAATGATAATGACCCAGACGTAAACTTTTTTTAGGACGTCATAATCAATTCTAACTATTTTGATATTGAGGAAGTATCTAACTTCATGAATGCGTCACAAATGTTATTTTCAACTCTAACTTTATACATTCGTAGTATAAACAAAAACTTTGAAAGTTTTAAATCAATGCTTAAGAGCCAATTTCTGATAAAATCAGGCAAAAGTACTGTCGGCTCAAAAGTGATATCCTTCGATCGCGCTCAATTTTATATACAGTAATGCTAATAGGGTAAAAAAGAAGTCTGTAATTTTTTTTTTTTTTAATTATTCTTGTTCCTGAGTTATGGTCGGTCAAACTTTTGCCCTTTTAATACTTGGAAAGTCATTTTTGGGGTTTTATGATTTTTAAACTAAGATTAAAAGCAATGAGACCACAGCACCCTAAGTTTCTTTTCATATTATGGAAGTATAGGTAATACTTTAAAAAAAGAAAATCAAAAAACCTGAGGTCAACCCTTCCTTTGTCTAAAAATCATAAGCTGAAATCACACATTTTTAAATTTGGGGCCTACTTTAAATGCATTTATCTCGAAGCGTAAAAAGTGCCCGCGACTTATCTTACACTTTTTTGAAAGAGTATCTCATTTTTATTTGAATGGTTTAAAGAAACTGAGAGGATATTGTTTACAAAAAAACTTATGAGTCATCAAAGTGTCAAAAAATGTTTTAATCAGCGTTCAATTATCAGCCATTATGGGAAATGGGAAAGGTCCCAAGATTGAAGATACAGATATTATATTACTTCATATTACAATTTTTTTAATGCGAAAAAAAAACTTAGGGGTAATATTTCATTGTTGAAATAACTCCACCACAAAAAGTTAAAATTTTTATATTTTTAAAAAAAAAACCCGAATGTAGCAGCAGAATTAATCAATATATTATATGATGTCCTTATCTTATTATGTCATTGTTTGCGTCATAAATCAGTTTTACATATCCTATATCTTTGATTTTAATGCATTGTTGCTTGAAATGCCTTTTGGGCTTTTTCAAATTGATCATCCATAAGCTTATAGTCTTCAGACTGTTTTAACGGTAAAGGTGGTAGAATTCCACAAATGATTTCACTGTCTTTGTACTTTATAACATCAGGAAAAGCTGGCCATTTAAAAAGTTTCTTGATTGCAGAAGCATACTTTATACAACTCACCATGTAAACATCACTGAGAACCTAATATGAGTAATGATTTTTCTAATTTGAAAAATAGTTTGAAAAATCTGATTCTCATTTGACAAAAGTAAAACTTAGTTTAAATTTAGTGACACATTCAATATGATCAAATAATGTTTAAAAAAAATTGTTTTTATTTAAATGAAAAACATTTACTTTAAACATTGAATAAAAATGAAGTACCTCATTTATAATCCAGGGTTACATATTGCCCATATAAATAACGACAATCCAATCGTTTTCATGCCATGCACCAGATAAATCAATGGCAATGCTTATAAATTCCTTTTCAAATTCTTTATTTGCTAATTCTTCTTGATCTACAAAAAGAAAAATATAAATATTTATACAAACACTTGTACAAATATTTATAATTACAAAATAATATTAAAATATATATTAATGAAAGTAGACATAAAAATTATTACCTTGTTCTGCTGTCTCTTCTTCTTCTTCTTCGTTATCCGCATTAGCACTACCAACATCTATTGGTTCATTTAATCTGTTGTCTTTTTTTAACCTGCTCCAACTTAAAAATAGTGATCTTATTTGCTGAGTTGTTACGTATTCTGAAACTTGAAGCTCTTTTCTTATCAAAAGGTGCACCTGCTCCGGGCTAAATTTTTTTCCAGATGCTTTATCTTCCATAAAGAGTTTATATAATATATCTGTTTGTCTCATACTATACCGGAAGGTACTGCGTGTAGGTAAAGCCCAACCTTTAACATATTTGCTAATGTCAGAACATTCTTCTTCAAATACCTCCTGTTCTGAGTTTGCTTGATAACTATGTAAGTTTCCATTCCTGATTTTAAAGTGCTGATATTGTGTCTTCCCGACATCATGTGTTCTTTTAGTTCTTCTGATGTATGGAATGATCCATTACAAATTGGCTCAGAGCAAAAGTTAAACAAATTTAGTGATCTATCTTTGCGAAACCTTTCCTTCATATTGCTTTTAAAAACTCTTGTTTTCTTGTCAGTATCACTATATGGGTGTGTTAAAAACATTTGCAGATCAAAATTAACATTAGAATATTCTCGTTTAACTCCATCGCCAACTGCATAGTACCGCCACATTGTCATATAGTTATGAAAGAACTCAAACGAATGATACTGACTTATTTTAGCTATTTTTGTTCCACTCAACTTGCTTTTGTCTATTATAGTGGCAACACCAACAGCAGAATTTTTCAGCCCTTGTCCGTAATGTAAAGCAGTATAAATGTCCTCTGCACACATCAAATTGTTACCAGCATCAACAAAGCTACAAATCAATGACTTTGCTCCCGCAGCTTCTCAGTCGCACTAATCCTTGCCACGACAAGGTTCGTTATAATCGTAGCGCTGAAGCTGTATTTGGTTATTTTTGCTCAACAAAAGCTTCCATTATAAAGTTGCCATGGTACGATGAAGCATTGTCAGGTTTTGAAAGAGTTTATTAACACCTGAATGGTCATGCTCAAACTTCGGAAGAACTAATTGGGCAATTGATAGTGTTTCCGATAAACCTTGCTCACACCTATTAAGAGCTGTAAAATACACCTTTTTATGAAAATGTTGTTTTTCTTAGTGAAGAAAATGTCTACATGCAGTGACATCCCCTTTTTTCCAAAATATTTTTTTTGACCTTCCCTGAATTTTTATGGTGGAACTTTTTGGCAATAGTCTTTCAACCAAAATCCAGTTTCTTCATCAAGACTTTCAAAAGCAAAAATTTTGGCTTTTTTCTGTTGACAATCACGCATTAAATGTTTTTTATAATCAATGATATCTTTTTCAGCAATTTCAATATTATAAATAATATCCTCGTCGGCAGAATTATTTGATGCTAATCTTTTTATCTCAACTAAGGATTTGTTTAAATTTTCACACTCATAACAAATCTTATCATTAGGTGCTATTGAAATCTGTTGCAATTGCTTGTCGGTTAAATCACTCAAAGCAAATATTGGGCAGTGGGAGATAGAATTAGGGTAGCTCGCAATGTAGTTAAACCGGAAATTAGTTTTCTACTATCATTTGCTGCGTTCAAATAAATTACACAGCTCTCTATTCTGGTACTTCAAAGATTAATCTTGATACATAGAGAAACCATTCATAGTTGCAGCAGTAATATCATCCAGTCCCGCTAAACATTTTCGTTGAGATGGTTTAACAACATGAAGTATTTGCCACAAACTGCTTTCAGATAAAGGAGAGTAGTTCTCACTTCTGCAAACTTCATTATAAAATGCAATTGTATGACTAATTTTAGCTGTCAAAACTGCACGAGGTATTTTATATACATCATTTGAGTCAAATTTACTTTTTATGACTCAATATGCAACATCTTGAAGAAGGTTTCTGTAAAGTATGAAATCGAGAAATTGTTCAGCTTTTTTCCAGTCTAGTCGATTTCGCGTAATTTCCTTTAGACAGGAATAGTTATACCTAAGTTAGCATTCTTCATTTTTCGTGCCTGGTCTATCTTGTATTTGGAGCACCCAAAAACTTTCATAAGTAACTTCTTAGTAAATTTTTCATGTTCAATTAAACACAGAACAATATGTTTACCCATAGAGTCACTTTCTTCATAAATTTTAACAAATTTTTTTAGATCATCAGGTACTGCATCATTGTCTGAAGTTTCCAAAGATCTATTTAAAACAATTGAGATAAAGTCTTCACTCTGATCTGGGGCAACAACTTCAGCGATCCTCTTTGCAAGCTGTACCTTGGCTCTTTCAAATTTTCTTCGTAAATTATTTTTGGTTCCATTGCTGAGATCAGCTATCATTTTATTCTTTATCTGAAACTGAAAAGGGCTGATGTGGAGTGCTTCTGATAGGTTGTTACCAGTAGATGTAGCACGTTCAACTTTTCTCCAGATAATAAAATTTCTTTAGGCTCAAAATCAAAATCAGTTGTATCCTCAACTAACTCTTCGTTAGTGGCAGTACTTGTTTTAGTTTGAATAAGAATGCGCTCTGACATAAAGTGATTGTGACAAAATAAGGAACCTACAGGAACATTTTTGTTGTAATGGTTTGAAACATTTGTTGATATATTTATTGAAACACTTCTAACAGCTGGTGATTTTTTACCAACACTTAGTTCATGCATTGGATGACAGCATCTTTTTAAAGGAACCCAGCCAATACTTTAAATTTTAACAAAAATCAAAATTAGAAATATTTATTTGAAAGTTTTAGTAATTAAATTTTGTTGTTGTTGAAATACGGTTGTAAACTTGACATCATTAACTTTGCAAACATTTTCAACAACAACCTCTTGCTCTGACATATATTTTGCAACTAAGTGTTTTTTTTTTTAAATTACAATTAGCATAAAATGCTCATTCTCTGTTCTGAATAAATCAGAAGTAAATGTTCAATAAACATCAAGTTAAAAATGTTTACTGGAAAAAAATTTTTTCAAGTCCACAATGGTATAAATGAAAAACAAAACAAAACAGATTTAGCATCATTTTAATATAATATCTGTATCTTCAATCTTGGGACCTTTCCCATTTCCCATAATGGCTGATAATTAAACGCTGATTAAAACATTTTTTGACACTTTGATGGCTCATAAGCTTTTTTGTAAACAATACACTCTCAGTTTCTTTAAACCATTCAAATAACAATGAGATACTCTTTCAAAAAAGAATAAGATGAGTCGCGGGCACTTTTTACGCTCCGAGATAAATGCATTTAAAGTAGGCCCCAAATTCAAAAATGCGTGATTTCAGCTTATGATTTTCAGACAAAGGAAGGGTTGTCCTCAGATTCTTTGATTTTTTTATTAAAGTATTACCTATACTTCCATAATATGAAAAGAAACTTAGGGTGCAGTGGTCTCATTGCTTTTAATCTTAGTTTAAAAATCATAAAACCCCAAAAGTGACTTTCCAAGTATTAAAAGGGCAAAAGTTTGACCGACCATAACTCAGGAACTAGAAATATTAAAAAAAAAAAATTTACAGGCTTCTTTTTAATATTACAAACAACGTAATATGTAAAATTGAGAATAATTGAAAGATATCACTTTTGAGCATTGCCTGGTTTTCTCAGAAAATGGCTCTTAAAAATATAAACTCTGAGTTTACGGTAATATGCTTAATAGAAACATGGTGCAGAAATGAAAAAAATAATTTTCAAATTCCAGGTTATAAGGCAATCCACCAAACTCGAGGTGGTGGCATTGGTGGTGGTGTATGCATTTTTGTTCATGACTCAATCCATTTTCAGAAAAAAGAAATTTTAAGTATTCAAAACGCGGACTTTGAATTTCTAACTATCGAATTATTAAACCACAATAATCAAAAAAACATTTTAATAACTGCTTTGTATAGACCGCCATGCGGAAATAAGAAATCTTTTTTAAAACACTTAAAATGCTACTTAAAAAAAGTAAAGCACAAACAAATTTACATCACGGGAGACTATAACCTAAATCTTCTTAATGTTAAAACTGATAGCGATGTAAAACGTTTCTCAAACACTCTTTTTCAGTACAACATTATTCCCTTAATTAACAAACCAACTCGCGTAACTCTTCAAACCTAATCTCTAATTGATAATATTTTTACTAACAACTTTACAACATGCTACATTCAAAGCGGAATCATAAAAAGCGATATAAGCGACCACTTTCCAATCTTTTTCATTTCAGATTTTTTTAAAAAAGGAAAAAAAAGCAAAGTACAAAGGGAAGTAAAAAGGCAGATTAATGAAATTAATATTGAGGCGTTTAGAAATTACTTACTCGAAGTAAACTGGAAACAACTCAATAATTGCAAAGATGGTAATATAGCACATGATTTTTTTTACAATGAGTTCATTAATGCTTACAACAAAGCGTTTCCGATGAAGGAAATAAAAACTAAGCTTAAAAACCTGCAAAGTCCCTGGATTACAAAAGGGCTTATTGAATCTTCAAAGAAAAAACAAAGACTATATGAAAAATTCTTAAAAAAATAAAACTTATCAAAACGAAAAAAAATATAAAACTTACAAAAACCTGTTTGAAAACCTGAAAAAGAAAGCTAAAAAAAATTATTTCTCAAAACCACTACAAAATAATATTGGTAATAACAAAAAACTTGGGATATAATAAAGGAAGTGATAGGAAAAAATAAACAAGATCATGGTAATACTTTACTAAAATATGAATACACTAAAGATGAAAGAACAGTAATTAATGAGCGAAAAGTTATTGCAGAGAGTTTTAATAATTTTTTTATAAACGTCGGTCAAAACCTAGCAAATAAAATAACTCCCGGAAATAAAAATTTTAAATCATATATTAAAGAAGAGGACTGCATGATGGATGAGCTTGAAGTATCTCCTGATGAACTTCTGTTTGCTTTTAATATGTTAAAACCAAACAAAAGCTCATATCTTGATGACATAAGCCCAAGGGTTGTTAAAGAAGTTTTTGATATTATTGAAAATCCCTTACTAATTATTTTTAATCTTTCATTTAATAATGGTATTTTTCCTGACCTCTTAAAACTAGCTAGAGTAGTTCCAATTTTTAAAGACGGTGATATTTCTAAATTATCTAATTATAGACCTATCTCAATACTTCCATGATTTTCTAAAATTCTAGAGAGAATAATGCATAATAGGCTATACAATTATTTTATAAAACACAAATTGCTTAATAATAATCAGTACGGATTTAGAAAAGGGCACTCGACAGAACATGCAGTAATTAAATTAGTTAAAGAAATTTTAAACGGATTTGAAAACAACCAATATACTCTTGGGGTTTTTATTGACCTCTCAAATGCCTTCGATACTGTGGGCCATACTATTCTTCTTTTCAAACTCAGAAAAAATGGTGTCAAAAATAATAATTATAAATGGTTTTTTTCCTATCTTAATAATCGCAAACAATGTGTAACTTATGACAAAACCTGTACTTAACTAGAAAACATTTCTTGCGGAGTTCCACAGGGATCTATTCTAGGGCCTTTATTATTTATTATCTATATAAACGATATTTACTTTTCTTCTAGTGTATTAAATTTCAATCTTTTTGCTGACGACACTCAGGTTTTTTATACCCACTCAAACATAGACTCAATCTTTATCACTAGGAATCGTGAGCTTGACAACCTCAATGAATGGTTGAAAGCCAACAAACTCTCTCTAAATAAAACTAAAAGCAAATATATTCTTTTTTCTAAACCCTTTAAATCTGAAACTTTGCCCCTAAAACTCCCAAATATATCAATAGAAAAAACTAATTTACAACGGACATTCTGCATTAAATTTTTAGGCGTTTTACTTGACGAGCAAATAATTTGGAAAGACCACATTAATTTAATAGAAAATAAAATTTCAAAGAGTATTGGAATTATGTACAAGACAAGACATATGTTGGATAAAAACTGCTTAAAACTTATCTACTTTTCGTTTATCCATAGCTATATCAGTTATTGTAATATTGCGTGGGCCAGCATTTATCCATCAAAATTAAAGCGTATCTTAAATAAACAAAAACAAGCAAGCCGCCTTTATTAAATGCTAATAAATACACCAGTGCTAATCCACTGCTTAAAACTCTTGGAGTGCTTAATGTTTATCAATTAAATATCTACAGTATTCTTTTTTTCATGTTTAGATTTAAATATCGTATGCTGCCAAATATTTTTGACGACCTTTTTGTTATTATAAATCATAAATATCAAACAAAGCATTTATTGCATAACTATCAGGTACCAAAAAACTTATTAAAACAGTCTAATTTCTCATTAGCATACCGAGGGCTACACTTGTGGAACTCATTCCTTCAAACTGAAAGTAAAACTATAATTTCACTTCAAACTTTCAAAGTTATTTTAAAAAAACAGTTACTTGATTATGACATATCTCAAATTTTATTTTATTTTTAATATCTTCTTTTTCAATTCTTAACTTTTCTTTCGTTTGCTTAAAAGTAAAACATGTATTTTTTTTTTTGCTTATTTATCTAAATTTGTATTTATTTCTTTTTTTTTTATACATATATATTTTTATGAATGTATAAATATTTTTTTTTATGTATAAAAAAATGTAAAATGTTTATTTAAAAGTATTTATATTATTTTATTTGATATTGTAAAAATTTATGATAGATTAATAATAGTGTAAATGATACAACGGGGCTAGATGATAAGACTTTTGTCTTCTACCTGCTCCGGTCATATCTTAACTCAAAACATTTTGTAAATAACTTATTATGAAAATGACGAAATAAACTATATATAAAAAAAAAAAAACAATAAAGTATTTCACGATTGATTTTCTTGATATTTTTATGAATGTATAAATATTTTTTTTTATGTATAAAAAAATGTAAAATTTAAAAGTATTTATATTATTTTACTCTTTTTTTATTCTTTTTGCTACATCCTTTGGTGTTATTTGATTTTTGGTGCTTCTTCTCGCTCCTTTTATCATTTGAGTTGTGTGCGTTCCTTAAGTGAAAAGTGAAGTGCGACGCGCAAATCTGTGAAAGTCAATATATATGTTGACTTATGTATATGAAGTATGGTTGACTTAAAAACTAAGTTTTTCAAAAATCAATGTATAATTCAGTATTAACAATTACTTACTACCTACTTATTACTTACTACCTGCATTTTACTTATTACTTACTACCTAATTATTATCTGCTTATTACTTACTACCTACAATTACTTACTACCTACTACAATTACCTACTAAATTCAGTATTAACAATAATTGATTTTAAAAACTTGAAGAACATGTCTGTATAATAGGTAGGCGAGTACAGAAATATTTACTTATTTTATACGGAATTATTTACTTATTTATAATACATTTTATTTTTTTAATATAAGTTATACAATAAATATAATATATTGACAAAACTATATCTTGACTAAAGTATAATAGAAATGTGTTATTCATGCATAAAGTTTCTTTCAAAACTTTAGAGTTTTCGAGTTCTACTTGTTCAAAAAACTTCAAATTCAAAAAACAGTTTGTTTTTTTATATTATTTATATATATATATGCATTTTATTAAAAAATTATGTAAATGTTTGAGTATATATATATATATATATATATATATATATATATATATATATATATATATATATATATATATATATACATATATATATATATATATATATATATATATATATATATATATATATATATATATATGTATTTTGTTTATAATGTATGCAAACATTTTTTAATTTTGAGTAACAAAGATGCAAGTATAGTTAAAATGAAATGTTCATAACCTAAAACAAAATAAGTTTTGGTTAAAAACATTTCATAAATAAATTTTGTAATGAATATATAAAGCTATATCTAGATTATTTCTACTCCAGCTAGCATTTGCTCTACATTATTTATACAAGTAGAACTTCTACAATTTATACAAGTAGAACTTTTTATTACATTTATTTTTTTAGTAGAACTATTTATACAAGTAGAACTTCTAGTAGAAATAACTTTGTTTACATATTATTTAGGAATGATTGTTTTTTTTTAGCTTAAACAGAAGACTTTATTCAGTAGTAACAATTGTAGATTATAAAAAAATTAGGAATGTGACTGTGCGTAAAAAAATAGAAAAGTATTTATTTCACCTTATAAAGAATGGCAAATAAAAATATTGGCAACCTAAATCTTGACTAAAGAACTAAAAAGATGTAAGATGCATGCATAAAGTGGTTCAAAGACATCAAGTTCTAAACTTCAAGAATCAGGTTGTTTTTTTAAATTTAGCTCATGTATGTAAACTTTTTGATAACTTTTCAAAGTTGGTTTTATATAAAATATTCCTAACTAAATACTTCAATGTAAGTCTATATAAAAGATTTGAGTGTGCAACCTTTTGTATTTGCTTTTTAATATCAATTTTAGAACAAAAAGTGCAACGTATTACAATTGCTTGCACTATTAGAGAAGCTAGTTCTGAAATTACAGTGCAAAAAGTTGCCAAATGTAAGTTCATCTGTTTTTATTTATCATTTTAATGCTAAATTAAACCAGATAATTATTTTTCAAAAAGTTCTAAAATTGTGTATTTATTTTTAACAAGTTAATTAATAATACTTGAAACACTTCTTGAACAAGTATTTTTTAGGTGCCCCAAGAAGTCTTTATAGTCTGATCACAGACCACCGAGATGAGCATTTAATTGGAAGTTCACGCCTCCTTCCTAATCGATGTTGCAGAACTTGCCCAGACCCAGGTGGGGTTTCAACTACGGATTCTTTGTTTCTGAGGCAAGTGCGCTACCC